>NC_063354.1:31691415-31708724 GCF_021869965.1 Rhincodon typus
CACACACACACACACACACACACACACACACACACACACACACACACCAGAGTTGCAGTTTGTGTTTTATTGCATAGGTCTTTTGCAGAAATTTGAATTTTTAAAAAATGCAAGTGACACAGTGTTCTAGTTTCCATTTTTTATTTGTTATACTATATGTCAACTATTTCTCTATTGTAAACACTGTCATCAAAGCTTTGTTTGTATAAGGGTCTGATCAATTTTGTGATATTTAACAGGTTAAAGAAAAGGTAATTTGTAATCAGATATTTCATGAGGAGTTTGATGGGATTTTGTGTCTTTTATCAAATACGAAACTAAAAGAAAAGTTCTGCACAATGTCTCATTAATTCTTAATGTTCTTTTAAAATAAAAGCTGGAAAAAGCCGCATAATGGCTTTTAATGCACCTTTAAACAAAGAATGAATATTTGCTAAAACATGGCACATATGATGCACATGTTAAATGTTTGCTATGGAGTTCTAATCTTGTAAGGCAACCCAGTGTCAGCAAACAGATCTGAACCATGTCTCTGCATGAACTGTGTATCTGGCAGTTACAAACATTTCAATCCAAATCCCACTGGAAGCAACATTTTTGATTATTTCCAAGATCTAATGTCAAGTCTGCTCATTATATTGTGTTTTATTTTCTTTGGTGGCAGATGTGCTTCAATCATGCATATATCACACTAAAAATCTGGAGAACTAATACTCCATGGATTTAGCATTCATTTCACTATGTCTGCCTCATGGAAAGCCAGATTCTAATTCGAAAATTCCAAAAACGTCCATTCAATTCCCAAAGCAGTCATGTTTCAGACTTGGCATTTAACTCTTTCAGTGAACAGTTCCATTAGTGCTCTGTGGCCTGCCAAAAGATTGGTCAAACAAGATATCGTTCTACACGGGAGATCTGCCAGAGGTTTGGATATGGTTCTCCCTTTTACAGAAATCAGCAACTGGAAGTGAATGGTATTCTGGGTAATGTAAATGGTGGGAATAGATGATGGGCACTGGATACCAGCGAAAATAGAGCAGGTGTGGGAAGAAATCAGTGCTAGCTCAAGATGGATGAAGCTTTTAATCCCACAATGATATTGTAACTCACAGATCACAATAACAGATATTTTAGCTACTTACATTTCAGTAAGGTGTAGGATAGAGATCAGCCAATGACAATATCCTAAAGTGCTGTTGTCTTATTTGACAATGTTATTTTGCAATTTATTTGATGATTCCATTCCAATGATGATGTGTTGCTCTTTTTTTCCCAACAAGGTCTTGGGTTCCTGACTCTCATTAACATGATTTTGTTTATATCCCTTCAACATTCAATGTCTCAAATGATGAGTAATTATAGATCTGGACCGTCAATTAATTGATCACAATTGGAACAATAAATAAAGGGAAGAGGCTTTACAATTGACCTCAGTATCTTGTATCATTAACTCCTAACAAAGGATTGCAAACATTTCAGGCAAGGCTTCTACCTTATCACTTTTGGTAATGGTTCTTTAAAGCTCATGTTGGACTATGAAGTAAGGGAAGGACTAGCGTTCACACCACAGTCAAATAATACAGTGACACTCATGGCCCAGGTTTGTACATGGAGAGTCGGCAAAGTATGAAAGAAGTGTCGGCACTTCTGGAATTTATTGCAAATGAATGCCTTCAGGGAGGAGAGAAGAATACCTTTAAGCATAGGCCAAAGGTAAAATCAGTTCAATCTTAATCTCGAGCTACTTTTTGTTGGCTTCAACCAGTCAGTGAATAATGATTGATCATTGGTCACTCTTGCCTTGGTACACATAGAGGAAAGGAAAATAAGAACTTACATTTATATATTATCTTTTACATTTTCAGGCAGTCAGTATACTTCACAGTCAAAGAAGTAAAAATATGGATTTTACCAAATATGCTGAACTGCCCATTATTTCTTTTGCCATCATATACCATGTTATACTTATCCTTTTCTACATCAGTGACTGAATTCATCATGCATCCATTGAATCCATCAATAAGACCTCTACTGTTCACCTCATATATCCCTACTCTATAACTACGCTTGTTCTATCATCACATACCATCTACCGTTACCTCCCAATCCTATCTGCGTCATTGCTGCTAAGCACTTACACCACATCCTTTATCTCAGAATGCTTACCTCATTCACCCAGTGGTATCTATAAAGCTTCTGCTTCTGCCATCTATTGTGGCTTCTATTCACCTTTCATCCCAGCCTGCATCGATTGCCATATCAATTTCAAGCTGACAGTCATTTCATTCTGGCCATAATATTCTTTGTTCAGCATCACAATCCAAAATCTCACAATTTTACACAGACAGCCTAGCAGAGTTTACCTGTGAATGTGAATTTACAAAAATATGTAGATACCCAGGCAACAGTATAACTTATTCCAATTATTCACTTAATGGGCTTGAGAATACAGTCTGTATTATAAACTAAACCTCAATAAGAAAGAAAACAAATCATTCTGTGTTATAATGTTTGCTATGGACTGTATAAAAAGTTTAGCATTGTTTATGTAGTTTAAAAAATCTGCAAAGTATTAATTTTTAAATTACGAATTGAGAAGAAGTGTTAGTTTACAGTTTATATATATGAATTCTACAAGGGCCTAGTGTGTATTGCACTTTGATACTGTACTTTATTGTACTGTCATACCATCATGCAGAAGTTGGTGGCAAGCTGTAGGAGGGTGGAGCAGCAGCACAGAGTGAGTATAAACCTACCAGAGCTCAGGGATCATGGCCTAGTCAGCGGGAGGCTGTCGGAGGTTGGAGGAGCAGCACAGAGTGAGTGTAAACCTACCGGAGCCTGGGGATCACGACCTAGTCAGCGGGAAGCTGTCGGAGGGTAGAGGAGCATTACAGAGTGAGTATAAACCTACCGGAGTTCAGGGATCATGGCCAAGTCAGTGGGAAGCTGTCGGAGGGTAGAGGAGCAGCACAGAGTGAGTATAAACATACCAGAGCTCAGGGATCATGGTCTAGTCGGTGGGAAGCTGTCGGAGGGTAGAGGAGCAGCACAGAGTGAGTATAAACGTACCAGAGCTCAGGGCACGTTGTAACTGTGAGTAAAACTGGAGTGACATCACAGGGAGGCTGTGACCTGATTGGCTGGTAGGAAAACTGCACTAAGTTTGAAAAAGAACACAGCAAAGAAATATCAATAAATTTAATTAATTGAATAAAGTAATTAACTAAGTCGAAATGGCCGGACAGGTGATGTGTTATAGCTGTATGATGTGGGAGCTGGCTGATCCCATTGCAAACAGCGGTGACTACATCTGCAGCAAGTGTTGGTTGCTTGAAGAAATTCAGCTCAGAGTTGATGAGCTGCAATCTGAGCTTCAGACACTGTGGCACATCCGGGAGGGGGAGAAGTACCTGGACGCTGTGTTTCAGGAGGCAGTCACACCTGGTAGATTAAGTACTTCAGATTTGGTCAGTGGCCAGGGACAGCAGGGGGTGACTGCAAGTGAGGCAGGTAGAGGGATCCTGCATTCAGCAACAGAGGAGCCTCAGCTCTTGACCTTGTCCAACAGGTACAAGCTACTTGCTCCCTGTGTGGATGAGGAACAGAGCTGCAGGGAGGACAAGCCAGCTGACAATGGCATTGTGGTATAGAAGGCCATTCAAGAGAGGGGAGCAAAAAGACAAGTGGTAGTTGTAGGGGATTCTATAATCAGGGGAATAGATAGCATCCGCTGTAAGCAGGATCAAGAGTCCCACATGGTATGTTGCCTGCCCGGTGCCAGGGTGAGAGATATCTCTGACCATCTTGAAAGGATATTGGAGAGAGAGGGGGAGGATCCAGTTGTTGTGGTCCACGTTGGAACAAACAACATAGGCAAGACTAGGAGAGAGGACCTGTTCAGGTATTATCAGGAGCTAGGAATGAAATTAAATAACAGGTCCTTAAGGGTTATAATCTCTGGATTACTGCCTGACCCATGTGCAAATTGGCATACGGACACAAGAATAAGGGAAGTAAACACATGGTTAAAAGAGTGGTGCGGGAAAGAGGGGTTCCTTTTCATGGGGCACTGGCATCAGTACTGGAACAGGAGGGATCTGTACCGTTGGGATGGTCTCCACCTGAATCAAGCTGGGACCAATGTTCTAGCGAAAAGAGTAAATAGGCTGGTCAACAGGACTTTAAACTAGAAAGTGGGAGTTGGGGGGGGGGTGGAGGGTAAAACCTCCCCCAGTGGGGAACAAAGCAGCAAGTTAATATCTGTAGGGGTGGATTCAACTACATGGAAAAGTATGAAAAAATGACAGGAAAGGAGAATTCAGGAGAGGTTATTAAAGTCTCCAGCACAGACACAAACAGGACAGAGTGTTTGGAAAGGGTTAGGGATCAAACGGATAAACAAATGACAATGAGAAGAGGGATGGTTAATACAGGACTGAAGTTGTTATATCTGAATGCATTCAGTGTAAGAAATAAGGTAAATGAGCTTGTGGCCCAGATTGAAATTGGCAGATATGACGTAGTGGGTATCATGGAGACATGGCTGCAAGGGCATCAGGATTAGGAGCTGAATATCCGAGGATATACATCCTATCGAAAAGATAGACAGGTGGACAAGTGAGGTTGGCATTGACTTATTGGTAAGAAATGGAATTAAATCAATAGTAAGAAATGAAGTAGGGTCAGATGGTGTAGAATCTTGTGTGGGTAGAGTTGAGGAACCGCAAAAGTAAAAAAAAAACCGTAGTTGGAGTTATGTAGAGGCCCCCAAACAGAAGTCAGGAGCTGGGGCGCAAGATACACCAGGAGATAGAAAAGGTGTGTAAGAAAGGCAAAGTTGCAGTGATCGTGGGGATTTCAATATGTGGGTGGACTGGGAAAATCAGGTTGGTAGTGGATTGCAAGAAAAGGAATTTGTGGAATGTCTACGAGATGGCTTTTTGGAGCAGCTTGTGGTGGAGCCCACTAGGGAACAGGCAATACTGGATTTAGTGTTATGCAATGAGGCAGACTTGATAAGGGAGCTTAAGGTGAAGGAACCTTTAGGAGACAGTGATCATAATATGATTGAATTTACTCTGCATTCGAGAGGGAGAAAATAGAATCAGAGGTAACAGTATTACAGGTGAATAAAGGCAACTATAGAGACATGAGGGAGGAACTGGGCAGAATTGACTGGGAGAGGAGCCTAGCAGGAAAGACAATGGAACAGCAATGGCAGGAGTTTCTAGGATAATTTAGGAGAAACAGCAAAAATTCATTCCTCGGGAAAAGAAGCATAGTACAGGGAAGATGAAGCAACCATGGCTGACTAGGGAAGTCAGAGATAGCATAAAAGCAAAAGAGAAAGTAAATGATGTGGCGAAGGGCAGTTGGAAACCAGAGGACTGGGAAACCAACAGAGGGCTACAAAAGAATAGAAATAAGGAGGGATAAGATTAAATATGAGGGTAAGCTAGCCAGTAATATAAAGGCGGACTGTAAGAGTTTCTTTAGATATATAAAGGACAAAAGAGAGCAAAAAGTGGAAATTGGACCACTGGAAAATGATGCTGGAGAGATAGTAATGGGGAACAAGGAAATGGCTGTGGAACTGAATAATTACTTTGCATCAGTCTTCCAGTGGAAGACACGAGCTATATCCCAAAAATTCAAGAGAGTCAGGGGGCAGAGCTGAGTATGTTGGCCATCACCAAGGAAAAGGTGCTAGAAAAACTGAATGGCCTGAAGGTGAATAAATAACCAGGACCAGATGGACTACACCCCGGAGTTCTTAAGGAGATAGCTGAAGAGATAGTGGAAGCATTAGTGGTGATCTTTAAGGAATCAATAGAGTCATGGAGTGTCCCAGAGGACTGGAAAATTGCTAACATGACACCCCTGTTTAAAAAGGAAATAAGGCAAAAGACAGAAAATTACAGGCCACTTAGCCTAACCTCAGTTGTGGGTAAGATTTTGGGGTCCAGTGTGAAGGATGAGATTTCTGAATTCTTGGAAATGCATGGTAAAATAGGGCAAAGTCAGCATGGCTTCATCAAGGGGAGGTCATGCCTGACAAATCTGTTGGAATTCTTTGAGGAAGTAATGAGCAGATTAGACCAAGGAGAGTTTTGGGCCCCATATCTCAGGAAGGATGTACTGGCCCTGGACTGGGTTCAGAGGAGGTTCACGAGAATGATCCTAGGGATGAAAAGCTTATGAGGAATGTTTGAGGGGGCGTCTAATTAAAACTTACAGAATACTGAATGGCCTGGACAGAGTGGCTGTTGGGAAAGACTAGGACCTGAGGGCACAGCCTTAGGGTAGATCGGAGATAAGGAGAAACTTTTTTAGCCGGAGAGAGGTGTATCCATGGAATTCACTGCCACAGAAGGCTGTGGAGGCCAGGTCATTGAATATATTTAAGACGGAGATAGATAGGTTCTTGATTGTCAAGGGGATCAAGGGTTACAGGGAGACAGCGGGAGAATAGCGTTGAGAAACTTATTAGCCATGATTGAATGGTGGAGCAGACTCAATGGGCCGAATGGTCTAATGAGCATCAGGAGCTACAGATCTACTCCAAAACCTTAAAATGGTCTAATTTCTGCTCCTGTGTCTTGTTGTCTTATGGTCTACGTCACAGGGTAGCAATAAATTTGGCTGGCATTCAAGTGTCTTCAGGACTTGCAAAGAGCTTCATAGTTAAAGACCTTTGACAAATCAGTAAAGACCATTAGCGTTTATTGCATTGACGAGCAACAGAAATCATGTTTGTGTTTCCCATGGATTGCCGGATATAACATTGGGTCTCAGTGATGGATAGAAAGCAGCCCTGGAGGATTGATATGGACAACATGTTTTGTTGCTATGGCCTTCATCAGTTTAGTCCATTGCTGTCACCACCCTGCTATAAGGCTGTAAAAACTGGGTCACCTGTCAGCATCTCCAGATATTGAAGAATTTCCCCCGACAATATATCCATGGGATATTCAAAGTTGAGTGGGGAAGACAAATGAACAATCTCTAGCATTCCCTCCAAAGTCAATTTCTTCAGTATCACAATGACAATCATGTGAAATCAGCTCTGCTGGTCAGGACCCAGCAACCACATACCAGATAATCAACCTCCGAAGCAGACCCCTTTTCACAACTTAATGATGGCACATGACCTGAAGGAGGACAGTGAAATTGGGGACATACCCTGAACGCCTCATTGAAAAGGGGCCGTGCTGACATCAGGAACCAACAGGAGTCTGCTGCAAACCTGGCCTCATGGTAGCACATCAAGCACAAACACAACACAGTGAGAAACTGACCACATAAACACTGTTGTGGAGAAGCAACAAGAACAGCAGAGAGTACAGAACACTGACTTGAGAATCTCTCTCTTCACTGCAACTCATGTCCTTTTTGCCACACCTCAGACTCAACAGTTGATCTGCCAAATCACCTGTGGACACACAATTCATAGAAACTAGGAGTCAGAGTAGGCCACTCTCTGCCATTTAATACTATCATGGCTCATCATCTATTTCAATGCCATATTCTCACTTTCTCCCCATATCCCTTGATGCCTTCAAAATCTAAAAATTATCTGTCTCTTTCTCGAATACATTCAGTGACTTGGCCTCTGCAGCCTTCTGTGGTAGAGGGTTCCACGGATGTTTCCTCATCTCAGTCATAAATGCTCTGCCCTATATCCTGAGACTGTATCCTGTGGTTCCCAATCCAGAGGGAACATCCCACCTGCATCTAGTCTGTATGTAGCATTTGCTAATATACCAATTTCCTTCTTAATTGCTTGCTACACATGTCTGTTTACTTTCATTGACTGATGTATAGGAATACCCAAAAACACTTCCCAATATATCACCATTTAAGTAATAACTTTCCTCTCTATTTTTCACACTGAAGTGTATAACTTCACATATAGCCACGTTGTACTGCATCTGCCATGTGTTTGTCCACTCATTCCACTTGTTTCAATCACCTTGAAGCCTGCTTGCATCTCGTAGCAACTCACAATCCTACCCAGCTCTATGTTTTGGAAATGCTGCATTAGTTCCCAGGTCATTTATATATGTCAGAAATATCTGGCTCAAGCAGAGATCCTTGCAAACCCCACTTGTCACTGCCTGTCATTCGAAAAAAAGACTCAGTTTATCCCATTCTCTGTTTCCTGTCTGTGAACCAATTCTTGATCCATTCTCATATATTATTCCTGTCCCATGTGTTTTAACTTTGTCCACTAAATGCTTATGAGGATCCTTAAGCCTTCTGAAAAGCCAAAAACAGCAAATCCACCAGTTCTGCCTTATCTATTCTATTAGTTACATCCTCAAAAAACAAAGGTAGATTTGTTAAACATGATTTGTCTTTCATAAAGTCATGCCCGCTTTGTCCAATCTTACAATGCTTTCCAAATGTTCTGTTATCATGTCTTTTATATTAGACTTCCAGCATTTCCCCCACGACTGACGTTAGGCTAACTGGTCTGTAATTCTGTTATTTTTCTCTCCACTCTTCATAAATAGTGGGGTTATATTTGCTATCTTCCAGTCTTTAGGAAACATTAATAGAATTTTGAAAGATGACCACCATACATCCAATATTTCCAGTGCCACCTCCTTTAGCACCCTGGGATATAGATTATCAGGGCCTGGAGATTTGTCAGTCTTTAACCCCCATTAATTTCCCCAGCACCATTTTCTTACCGATTCCCTTCAATTCCACTCTCTCACTAGTTCATTGATTTGCTAACATTTCTGGGAGAGTATTTGTATCCCTTTTGTGAAGAAAGAACCAAAAGTGTGTGTTCAATTCTTCTGCCACTTCTTTGTTTCCCATTACAATTTCCCTAGTTTCTAATTATAAGGTACTTGCATTTTTTTTAATGGTCTTGTTCTCTTCATACATTTATAGAAACTTTTATAGTCAGTTTCTATGTTCCTTGCAAGCGAACATGAACTCAGGGAGACGTCATCCTTGATTTGAGAAACTGATGACAATAACTTTTTATGTATTGTGATTAGATTTTCTCTTTGAACGGAAACAACGTTGGTGCATTCATAAATTCTGTAAAGTAACTGCCCTAATTTGACCTTGGAAAACTGCCAGCACTAATGGAAATGAATCTTATTTAAAATGTTGTTAAAATCAATCAGACAAGATCAGGAGTGAAAGATCCTTCCTCATAAACACTGCAGCAAGGCCAAAATGGATCTGAATTTGGATCACAATTCATCTTGCCTTGTCATTCTGTTTTGTTAGTGTTATCAGATTTTCGCTAAATGACAGTATTTACAACAGTTAAACCCCTTTCATTGGTGTGCTTAATGCTTTTTTGAGTAAAGGTGAGCCCGAATAATCTGAAAGGTACTTTTAAATGAATAAAATGTAATCCTTTCAATTTGTAAGAGCCAATATTAAGGATTAAGTGTAGAGCTATTTCCGCGTCACTAAATCTTTCAAATCTCAGTTCCTTTTTATGCAACATTCTCCTAAATAAAAGAACAGGTTATGACTTGGAAAGCGTGTGTGTAACTGCATGTACATTGCATTAATAAAGTATTACCACTTCAGATGGGTTAATGTCATCTGACTGAATTGGAGTTGAAGCTGGGCTAAATCAGAGCAAAATCCTGGTCAAATTCAAACTTCTTTCAACAAAAGAAAATGACTTGAGTCCAAATTCATATTTTGCTTATGATACTTACAAGAAACCAAACCATAGAAAGTGAATAAGAAGAAAAGAGCTGTATCTCGATACTTGTAAAGGTACAAGTCAGAGATGTACTCATTAATTTTTTTTTAATAAATGCCATAATCCTAGGCAGTGATCTGTTTTGAATTTCACTTTCACAGACTCAACATAAAATGCCCCCATTTGTTCATTTCTATTTTCTGTTTTTAATCTTTCTCTACCCTGTATTCTGTTCACATCCCAGAGCCTTGAGAATCAAAGGGCAAAGATGTAGAGATAGCAAG
Source organism: Rhincodon typus (assembly GCF_021869965.1). Lineage (NCBI taxonomy): Eukaryota > Metazoa > Chordata > Chondrichthyes > Orectolobiformes > Rhincodontidae > Rhincodon > Rhincodon typus. The sequence goes on from NC_063354.1 coordinate 31,701,388, forward strand.
AACTGCAGATGCTGGAGTCAGAGATAACACAGTGTGGAGCTGGAGGAACACAGCAGGCCAGGCAGCATCAGAGGAGCAGGAAAGCTGACGTTTCGGGTCGGGACCCTTCTTCAGAAACAGGGAGGGGGAAGGGAGCTGGGAAATAAATAGAGAGAGGAAGGGTGGGGCTGGGGAAGGTAGGTGGGATGGTGATAGGTGAGTGCAGGCCTAAACATGGAATTCACCAGTTTTAAAATCTCCCCACCTCCAGCCTCATCCCATATCTAACCTTCCCTCCCATCCCCGCCAAAAGAGCTCTCACTTCCTACAGACTAAGGGGGTGGCCACGGGCACCCATATGGGCCCAAGCTATGCCTGCCTCTTCGTAGGATGCATGAAACAGTCCCTCTTCCTCTGTTACACTGGCACTATCCCCCATCTCTTCCTCCGTTACTTCGATGATTATATTGGCGCTGCTTCGTGCTCCCACGAGGAGCTTGAACAGTTCATCAACTTTAGAGTTAACGTTTTGGGTTCGGTTCAGTTCTGAGGAAGGGTCACTGGGACTGAAACATTAACCCTGTTTTTCCCTTCACAGATGCTGCCAGACCTGCTGAGCTTTTCCAACAACTTTGTTTTTGTTCCTGATTCATAGTATCCGCAGTTCTTTCGGTTTTTATCTATTTCAAGCCCACCGACTCCCACAGCTACTTAGTCTACATCTCCCTCTCACCAACCTTCTTGAAAGAACGTGATCCCCTACTCCCAATGCCTCCACCTCCGCTGCGTCTGCTCCCATGATGGGGTGTTCCACTCCCGTACATCCCAGATGTCCTCCTATTTCAAGGACTGTAACTTCCCCACTTCGGTTATCGAAAATGCTCTCAATTACATCTCTTGCAATTCCCGGACTTCTGCCCTCACATCCCCTCCCCCCAACAAAAACAAAGACAGAATCCTCCTGGTCCTCACATTTCACCCCACCAACTTCCGCATCCAGCGAATCATTCTCTGCCACTTCCGCCACCTACAATCCGACCCCACAAACAAAGAGATATTTCCCTCCCCACCCCTATCTGCCTTTCATAGGAACCACTCTTTCCGCAAATCCCTCGTCCATTCCACACTCCCCACTAACCCCACCCCTTCCAGCACCTTTCCCTACAACCGCAGGAAGTGCCACACCTATCCCGACACTTCCCCCCTCGCCTCCATTCAAGGCACAAAGCAAATCTTTCATATCCGACAGGGGTTCACCTACACATCCGTCAACTTGGTCTACTGTATCCGTTGCTCCTGATGTGGCCTCCTCTACATCGGTGAGACTAAGTGGTCGCCTTCCAGTCACTAACCATTTTAACTCCCCTTCCCACTCCCTGGGGGACATGTCCATCCTAGGCCTCCTCCAGTGCCACAATGACACCACACGCAAACTGGAGGAACAACATCTCATATTCCACCTCGGGAGCCTACAGCCTCATGGCCTAAACATAGAATTCACCAATTTTAAAATCTCCCCACCCCAGGCCTCATCCCATGTCCAAACCTCCCTCTCATCCCCAACTCCTTGACCTGACTCAACCTATCTCATCTCCTCTCCCACCTATCCTACCCACCCATCCCACTGACCAATCCCCACCACTCCCTACCTGCACTCACCTATCACCAAACCACCTACCTTTCCCAGCCTCACCCCTCCTCTCTCCATTTATTTCCCAGCCCCACTTCTCTCTCCCCATTTCTGAAGAAGGGTCCCGACCCGAAACGTCAACTTTCCTGCTCCACTGATGCTGCCTGGCCTGCTGTGTTCCTCCAGCTCCACACTGTGTTGACAAAGACATAGAGTCTGCCAATGGTCACAAAAGACCTGCAGGAGTTGGGCCAAACTGTACATCCATGCTGTATGACTCTATGACCACTTGATGTAAAAACCACTTAACATTGTCACTTGATCATGGATGAAAAAAACCTTTCAAATTCATACTTACCTACTACAACTCAGTCACTAATTTCAAGTTTATGTTATTTCCAAAATGTTTTGGTTTTTATCATAAATGTGCTGCTTTCTCGTTCCTTCACTCACCCCAAACCAGGGGGTGGTGGCCATTCCTTCAGGTGCCTGTGCTTGAAGCTTTCAAATTCCCTCCTTCAGGCTCATCTCCTCTCTCTCCCTATTTGTGACAGCCCTTATGACCTACCTGGTTGATTAAGCTTTCACTCAGCTGTCCTACTATCTCCTTTTTTCTTTGGCTCAGGGCCATTTTCTTTTGTCTGATAATGTTGGTGGGAATGTTTTACAATGTTCAGGCTGTTGTATAAACTCAGGCTGTCACTGTTGATTGTCCAGCTTGTTCTCTGAAAGGTACACCACCTCAGTGTGGTACATTGAGGTTGGGGGAGCTGACACCATTCTTACTGTGACACATATAGGTGTGAAGGGTTTTCAAAATAATTTAAAGCTTTCTAAAATTAAAGACTATGCTTTACAAGCCTGGTGTTCATCACTGCAATCAGCCTTTGGTTTATTTTACTGTTTTTGACCAGAATGCGAGCTTTCACATTTTGAGTAAGTCTGTCATATCTTCGGTCTCTTTGTTGACTACACCTACCCATCCATTGAAATGTGTTTCAGTTTTGTCTCACTCCACTTGTACTGACTCATAGCGAGTTGTTGGCAGTAAGCTCAAATTTTAGAAGTTGTACTACAGATTTTGAGAAGTTTGTGCGTCGGCGCTGGGTGAATGGACAAATGGAAAGGGAAGCCACGGCAAAGTAGAGAATGCAATTGCTGAAATCTTCCTGACAAACTGTTGAGATAAATATGGATCTCTCAGTCAGAATCACACTCATTCTCCGCCATTATCACAGTTAGCTCTTTATACAGCACTTAGAAGGGAGAGAACAAGCACTCTAGCAATCTCTTCACTGCTGTCAGCAGGAGCAATTTATGTTCGTTAAAATGGCATCTTGCAAATAATAATGCAATTGTAAAGTTATTGATGTTTGTGTAATTGTATTGTTAGCTACAGAATCACAACACCACTGTAATGACACAAAAGTACGGTTAAATTCCATGCAACTGGATGTAGGAATGATTCATTTCTAACACATTACTACTAATGGAGCCACGTAAATGTACTGCCAACAACAGAAATACTGCCTCACAATTAATTCGTATAAGTTACCGCATTGTAATAGTCTGTTTTATGAAATTTTAATATATATTTATAAAAAATGGAGAATTGTTTTTTTTTTAGAAATTATGACTGTCTACCACATCAAAACTGGAAAGTGGAAAGATGTGCTTGGTTCATGGAATCTTGTTTCTGCACAGCAGCTAAATTTTCACTTTCTATAAGACACATTCTGCAAGATTCATGCAAATAGCAACCTCCTCTCTCCTTTAACACACACTCTAAAACAGTCTGTTGCACATGGCTCCCTTTTAAAGGATTCCCGAGATGTCAATTCTATCAGCGGATACAGAATAAAGTATGTAATTGAAACCAAAAGAATGGACAAGGCATCTCCAAAATCTGAAATGTGCAAACTAAAAACTCTAGGTCAACAAATTAATGCATGCTGACCAATAAGAGAGTGAACTGCATATGGAATTTACATCTTAATATCTCTTTAATTGGTGAAACAGAAGAAGACAGCTGCTATGGAAAAGAGGGAAGAAACAAGACTTCATTGTTATTGAAACATAACTATGAATAAAATGAAAGGGTTAAATGATCCAGTTGATAATTGTATCCATTATCAAAAGGCAAATAATTGTTACAACATTTTATAGTGACCATCCTTCCGTTGCTTTACTTTTTAATCTATTTGCTTACTTCACTGCTGTGATAATAAAATGTACTTCAAAACAGTGGAATCTATCACTTAGATTTCTTTTTAAAGATTTCACAAAGTCTGAGTTTGGATCTCAGCCTTGGCTGTTTTACAAACCTGTGTTCAATGGCCAAGTTTCATTAGATTGACCACAAGGTGGAGCACTTTACGCTAATCCAAAACCTGAAATGCAAAGGACGGCCAAGATGCCAATTTCCGGTTTTGCCCAATGCTTTTTGGATTTTCAGTCCATACAGCACATTGCCTGTAAATGAAGAAAAGTCACTTCAGAATGGTCTTCTTGATGACAACTGACAGGGCAATGACAACTGCCTGACCTTGGCACACAGTGACTCTAAACTGGTGGGAAAATGTCAACAGGAGGTTAAATTTAACGTTAGTTCTGGGCCAAAAAAAAATTCCTCTTCTTGTTTAGAACAGTCATTTCCACAAGCCAATGCCCATTGTCAAAGGTGCTCAGCAGTTTGAAAATCACAAAGAAAAGACTAGGAGAGTTTTGATCTTGTCAAACTTGAGTAGTAAGACCCTGTGTTATCAGTGGGAAAATGCAGATGGAGCCTGAGGAATACCTGAAATGCTGCCAGTTTAAGGTCGTGCTATATTGAGTTGAGTAATAGCGTGAGTCATGACTTCAATAGAATGAGAGTGCAAGCAAGAAAACGTATGGAAGAAGCAGGGAAGAAATTATGATCATTTTGTTTTAACAACCGTAGAAAACATTTTTTTTATTAATCTCATTTCCTAAAGCCTGAGGTTAATGGAGCAGAAGCTACAATTTTATTGCACTGGGCAATGAAGATATGTACTAATGAGAATGCAAAGCACATCCAGAAATACCCAGTTTTGCTGAAATTGCTTGACTGACCTCTTATACAGAAGCATAGGTTTTCTCAGCTCTACGCAATTACCGGGGTATTTTTTTACAAAGTTTGAGATTGATCTATGAGTTGCATTTACCCATAACATTAGAATATCTCTGCATAAAGCTTTGAAAGAACCATAAACTAAATTGGCAGCTACTTGCAGTTTCATAGTACGCTTAATATAGAAAGGTATTCCAAAATTCTTCACAAAGTATGAGGAAAGATTTTTTTTGCTGAATCAAAGGAGGAATAAGGAGAGGTAACTAAAAGTTAAGGAGCTGAAATTTAAATAGGTTCTGAGAAGGAGGAAACAGAGGTGGAAAGGTGAAGGGGTTTAGGGATGGAATGTTAGAGTCTGAGACCCAGGTGATTGAAAGTCCTGGCACTAATGCTGGGGCAAATAGAAAGGGGAATTCAATAGGGGCTGCCTTCAAAAGAAGAGATTCCAGTTGAAATGGGTGTTAATATTGAGAAAATGCAATATCAACAAATGGAGGAAACGATATGACAAAGTCATGATTGGACGAACAGTCATGGGACTCAAAATGTTAACTCTGTTTCTCTCTCTACAGAGGCTGCCAGACCTATTGAGTTTCAGCAGCTCTTTCTGCTTTTGGTGATGAAGTGATTTAAATGAGCTGAGTTTTTTGATAGACTTTGGAATGAAAGTCCATGCCTAAGCTAACAATGAGCTTTTTGTTTGTGCCAGAGGGAAAACCTAACTGGAGAGATTTTAAGTGTAGATTTTAAGAGATATCGGTGCACATCTTGGAGACAATATTGTATTCAGGGATTTTCTAAAACCTTGGAATCTGGCTCACTGAAAGTTAGGGTTCTTACATGCCCAGTACATCCGAGTGAGTATTTGTGCAATTCACTGGCAGTGTAAAAGTTAGATACGTATCCAGTTCGGTGAAAGATTTGCCCACTCAAACACCAGATTTAGTGGGGTTAAAATTATGGATTTCAATCTATATTTTGGAATTTCAAAATTAAAACCAAGCAACAAGATCTTACTTTGTAAATCTATTCATCCCTAATTGCAACAAGCACTGAAAATATCAGACCAAATGATTCTGATTTCAACTGTTACAGTCTGTATAGTATTTATGTATTCAGTGTCATCAGAAGTGAATTGTATTAACAAAACAGCACAGTGATTTTTAAGCTCAGTTTTTCCTATACACTACTGGTTTGCTGAGTTCAGTACTGTAAAGAATAAACGAAAGATCTAACATAACACATTAATGAATAAAGATTTTTATTAATAGTCCAGATGTTGGATAAAAAGTAATATTTCAGAAGCACTGGCCTAATAATTGCAATTGCATCTTATTACAGAATAAATGGGTGCAATTAACATTGTCTAAATTTCAAGGATAAGACCATGTTGGAGTGATTAGATGCTGAAGTACACAATGAATAAGTAATCATGTTTTAAACAAACAGAAATAGTTCCCATTTGGAGGCCATAGCAAACAACAATTGTCCTCGGTGGACACTCTGTTTACATTCTCTATTTGCTGGAAATGTGTCATTCTCCAATCTCTTTCTCTCCAGAGTTTGTTAATGATGATGACATTTCTCTTAATAAAACCTTTAAACCTCATTGAATGAAGAGCTCTTTTCCCAAGAGTACTTGCTTATTCTCTAGTTTAGCAATTACGCGCGTGCGCGCGCACACACACACACACACACACACACACACACCCTTCTTTCAGAATATGAATGTAAAATGATCTACTCACTTAAGCAAGTGAAGTTTATTGGTTTTTGAAGGCTCATCTATTAGAATTGCTAACTAGTTAATTCGGACAGGGACAAAGAAATAATGGCAAAACAAAATAGAAACTTGAATGAAGACTGCTTTCATCCTTTGAGGCTTTCTTTGGGACGATCTTCTGTACTTTCAAATTGGCACCTTCCCCCCTTCCTCACACCCTGGTAGCCAGTCATTGTCTATCACTCTATCCCTATTAATGGACTGTTTTAGTTTACTGATCATTGACAGGACCAAAGAATACCTGCTTCTTTTTTGACTCTGAGTGGATTTGAATAGACTGTCTGTGGTAATACAGGCATTTACACACAAGTCACTAAAACAAAGTAATTTCTTTTACTGAAATTAGTCCTTTATCTGACTTTCAATGCATCACCAAAAAAAGGATGCATTTAAAATATAAGCAGCATTGCCACGAAATAAACTTCACACCAGCATCATTATTGACGTGCAAATGAGTGGATGTTGAAGTAAAGTGGAACAGGAATCTCTAAAGGAAGGGATTCCTTTCTGCTTTGTTCCCACTTCAAGTTGAGCCTGAATTCTGTGTTTGCCTTGCACAAGTATCAGGGTATACTGCTTTGTATCAGCAATAAACTGATTGATATTTATCTCATATCCACTACCATGATCCTGCATGACCTGTGAGGCTGCCTGGTGCAAGTGTGAAGTCAGAACATTACCCTGTATCTATACTAAAATGTCTCATATTTGTTATGCTACATTAAAGTTGTTGCACAAGGTAATCAACAATATACATTATCAGAGATAGTAGGAACTGCAGATGCTGGAGAATCCGAGACAACAAGATGCAGGGCTGGATGAACACAGCAGGCCAAGCAGCATCATAGGAGCAG
>NC_063354.1:31718724-31773131 GCF_021869965.1 Rhincodon typus
TGATCTGGGGGGTTTGGTCAGTTTTACAGGCAGCTCTAACTTTTGCAAAAAATGAGCTTGAAAAGCTATCAAAGGCTTATGGAAATTCAGTTAATGCAAGTATCTTACTTTTGTGTTTAGATAATCGTTTGAGCTTGTTCAGCTAATTTCTGCCAGATTGTGCTGATAAAGCAACTGCTAACTACCCTGAAGTATTTAATGTTGATTAAGTGACTTGATGTTATCTAGAAATGTTGTTTAAAATCTCAACAAGGAACTAGTTTTGTTCATTTTATTTCCTTGTTTTAACAGCATTAATGTTTGCTAAAGTTTGATGCCATTGGTCCTGATCATTGTCACTATATATCCACACTATCACAAAGTGGTTGAGCTTGAGCACCTAGCTGCTAATTAGAGATAGCAATGGCACTACCAGACATGCTCTCATATAAGTGACAAGTGATGTTTTGAAAGTGATATTGTAGCACCTTCTGTTACTTCAGAATGCCAGCAGTCACAAGTCAATTCAAAGTCTTAATTACAGACCCTTGTTGTGTTTCCTGCATTTTTCCAGCACTTAGCACATCATAAAACTAGACGGATTGGATTCACTCTATAGACACAAGAGCTTCAGACAACTTGATAAGTTGAACAGATCATTTCAACTTCCATGTTAAGTCAGAAGAATATTTTGTCATTTACAAAATATAGCTGCTTGATATGTTGGCAACTAGTTACAGGTTACATTGAGATGATTGCAATAGAGACTTTAAGGAGGACCATGGTATTAGGTCTCATTCATTTGAGATCCTAAGCAGTTCTGTCTACAATTTCTTATGACATCGTCATAGTGTATGACACTGATGGCAGGCTTCATTATTAACCCTTACAGAACTATATACAACATTTCCCCACAATCGTTTTTCTCATTATTAATGTTACATATTAATGCTATATATATTGAATATATGTTACATTTACCACCGCCTAAACTCAGCCCAAGTCTCTAGCTTTACTACATTCAGGCAATCAGGAGACTTCATCATTCTCCAAGAAAACATTCTCTTTTGGTGTGGAAGGTTTCAAGTTTGCTGGATGGAAGGCCATTAACTTTGATTCTCTTCCTGACAGTCTGAGGTTTGTGGTTCCTTCCATTACTGAGTTCTCCTTTGGGTTCATCCCAATTGATAAGTGGTAGATTATTAATGTGTAATGGAATAAGATTCCTGCAGTTCCTTTGTGCAAATAAATTGTACAACTTGGTAGTATATGATCTCTGCTGGTCTGCACTTCTTCTTAGACTTCTTTTCCATTCCAATCCTTGATCCACAGCTGTTGCCTCTGTCCTAAGTGTGACAACTGTCACACATCGTCGAGCCTATTTTAGTATATGGCCTGTTTTGCATGATAGGATCACTCCTCAGTATATGTGTCTTCATAGTCCTGTAGACGTAAATATGGAGTTAACTTCTTTGATAGGATGACATGTCTTCAGCTTCCTGCCCATCAGTAACTATGATGGTGCAAGGCCACATTGGAATGTAGTGTATCATTGGAGTATCATTTCTCAGTGCCATTTAGAAGTCAGTATTCCTCTACAAGAGTGATATAACTGCCCTGACCCTACACATGGCTTCCCCATTTGATTGTGAAAATTTTGATGAACTTGTAACATGTTTACATCCAGAGCTGGCTCCAAATTGGCTGAAGGAGTCATGAGCTAACTCTGGCCCATTGTCCAAAACAACCACATCTGGGATACCATTGCAGATATATCATGCAAGACACAGATAAGCACATCTGTAGTTGTGATATGCAGCCTCCGATGGTTTTCTTCCTGAAGTGAAGCTGGAATGATCAATTGTTCATCATAGAAGATTAGGCCATCTACAACTGAAAAATGTTAGTGCTGAAAATAGGTTTTCATGGCTAACCCAATGGGCATTTGGTCTTGCAAATTTACAACACAATACCCATCTCTTGATGCACCTCAATCCCTCTGTCAGATTCTGTTTCTAGAGAACATATCTGCTGTTGTTTGCCCTGTTCTGTGCACGTACACAATTTCTGAGAACATAGAACAGTACAGAACAGGAAGAGGTCCTTTGATCCCCAATGACTGCACCGACCATGATGCCATTCTGAGCTAATCCCATTTGCCTGCACATGATACAGGTCCCTCTATTCCCCGTCTGTTCAAGTCTCTGTCTAAATGCCCCTTAAATGTTGCTATCATACCTGCCTCTATCACCTTCATTGGCAGTGCATTCCAAGCACTTACCATCCTCTGTGTAAAAAACTTGCCGTATACATCTTCTTTAAATTTTCTCTCTGTCACTTTAAACCTTTGCTCCCTAGTATTTGACATTTCCACCTGAAAAAGACTCCAACTATCCACCCTATCCCTGTGTCTCATAATTTTATATACTTCTATTAGGTCACCCCTCAGCCTTCACCCTCGAGTGAAAACAATCCAAGTTTGTCCAACCTCTCCTTATAACTAATATACACCAATCCAGGCAACATCCTGGTAAACCTTTATTGCACCCTTCCCAAACAAGTTCTGAAGAAGGGTCACTTAACTTGAAATGTTAACTCTGATTTCTCTCCACAGATGCTGCCAGATCTGCTGAACTTTTCCAGCAATTTCTGCTTTTGCTTCAGATTCACAGCTTCTGCTTCTGATTCACAGCTTCCGCAGTTCTTTCAGTTTTTATTCAACGCTTTGGACTACTGGATAAAGGGGGCATCTATAGTCTGTCACAGGTTCCCTGACTTTTCAGTTCTGAGCAGAAGGCCTTTTGAGAGAGAAATGTCTCCATGTGAAAGAAACTGTTCATTTCCACGAGTAGACGTACAAGATGGAATTTTCAACATTGCAACTCAGAAGGTGATAAAACTGTTCCATTTGTGATTATTGTTGCATCTTTCGGGTTTCATGAGCAAATACTTCAGTAAGGTTTTTGATGAAATCAGCAGATATGGAGAAAAAGCTCACAGTGACATTAGTAAGCAAATATAACCTTGAAACTTTAGAAATAGTGGAAATGTGAATCAATCATTAATTGTCTTTCAAAACCCAGTAATTTTATCAGAATAAGACTTCTTCTCTGTAGTTTTATATTAATCTACACGATAAGCTACTGGAACAACAGTTCAGAGTTATTTTTATAATGTTTTCTTCAGTGAAAATTTTATTATTGTAGTTATTTAGAAGAATAGAAACATATTTTCTCCATTTTTTTATATAACATATATATAACATGTTTTAGTTAAATCATTGTAAGTGCTTTTGGTCTTTAGTCAGTGTCACTGCCAAAGTGAGCACAAGCACTTGTTAAAGACCAGATTTTAAAAATTCAATGCACATCAACATTTTTCTGCAGAAATAAAGACTACGACCCAGAGAAAACAAGAAATAAAAAAAAGGAAGTATCCGTGCTGCAATACTTTCAGTTTTTTTAAAATTCATTCAAGAGCTTGAACTTTTTGAAATGCTCAGCTCCAATCCACATGCTTTATTTTCTGAAGATTTGTTGCCAGTTAATTCTAAAAGACTGTTTCCCAAAACAAAACCTTTGCTTTAGATCTGAGTAAATGATATAGAAAATGGGCGTTTCAGCCTGATTTCATGAGGCCTCATAAATCTTCACTAAATTAAAGCTCATCTCGTTTCCTCTCCTCCCCAATCTTTTGTCTTGCTAATGCACATTAGACATTGCCTGGCTACACCCTTTGAGGCTCTCAGAGGTGAGGCCATACAAAGCTGCAGATGTGGAGGCTTGACTGACCCTTGACCTTATGCTGCACATTTACATCAGCAACACTACCAAAACACAGGAATTTCACTATGTCCTGCATTCTGAAAGGATACAGAAAGTAGCAACCTTTGTTTTCCAAAACCTGTGTGGACTAATTCACAGAATAAATCTGCTGCTTAACTAAGTTAGTAAGATTTCAAAATTAACTTTGCTTAATATATGTATAATTTAAATCATGTAATAGAAGACTTGGACACAATGAGTGCGCCAGGCGATTCTTAATTTCTAAGCTCCACAGTCCAGATTGCAATGAAAGAAAGAAACGTTGATATTTTCAGAGATCTGACACATTTAATCTTAAATAAAGCAATTAAGTCTTTTGTAGCAAGACTGATGATGTATTGTCTGGAATATGATGCTGAAGAATTATGTACCAGTGCTGACTGTGCAGTTATCCAAGTTGTACAGTGCTGTTATGGCTCTATCTGATAGTAAGATTTCACAACAGTGAAGGGGAAAAGAAAAAAAAATCAACCCTGGTTAAATACCACTCTGAACCATCTCCCAGGGCTCAGTAAAAGGAGTCATCAATGCTGTTATCAAGCTATACCTACTCAATAATAAGCTGCTCGTCAAAACTCAGTTCAGTTTCAGCCAAAACCAGTCACTTCCAGATCTCATCACAGCCTTGATTCAGACGTGATCACATGTTGATTGCCTCCAAGGGCTGGTAAAATTAGCTGACCTTGACATTAGGGCAATATTCAACTGAGTACGCAATGAAGGGATACTACTAAAGCTGATGGCAAAGGGGATCAATGGCTGGAGTCATACCTGATGCAAAGTGAATGGCTACTATTGTCATAATTATCATGGCAAGAATTTCTTAGGAAAGGATCTTTGGGCCAACTACCATTAATTTAATCATTAACATTGGATTACAGGTGTTCAATTAAGGTTCTACAATGGGACGTTTCACTCACAACTCTCCTTAAAATGAAACAGCCACTGGGGGACCAAGTCCTGGATGAATATCATTCAAAGTACATAATGTTTGTAGAAAGTCCAGATGCCTCCCTTTAACCTTCAACGACACCACCACAACGGACTTCGTCAGCAGCCATATTCTGTAAGTAACCTTTGACCAGAGGGCGAACTAAGCCAAACACACTATGACTACAAGAACAGGAAAGAGGCTATTCTGCAATGACTGGCTCGTCTCCTGAGCTCTCAAAATTCCAGCATCCAAAGACGTCAAATTAGTAGAACATTCATAATTTTGCTTGGATGTCAGAACATTCAAGCAGTTCACTTGACTGGACTACTTTGCCACTGGACTGAATTCTTCAAGAACAATACGGGTTACACTGCAGCAACTCACCAAGATTATTTCAACAGCATCTCCTTCATGTAAAAACTAGCACTAAGAGCTTGAGCAGAAATGTTGTCTCAGGGCAATTAAAGCAGCAAGGTCAGGCAGATTGATCTGCAGATTGTGATATTGTGACCATCTACTATAACCATTCCCCAACACAGTGGAAGTGAAATAGTGAATACTATTTTGACTTAACTCCTCAAATGACATATTCAGGTATAAAAACCACAGAAACATGGAAAATAGAAGCAAGAGTGGACATTCAGCCCTTTGAGCCTGCTCCACTATTCAATATGATCATGGTTGGTCATCCACCTCAGTCAACTGTTCCGACTTTCTCCCCAAATCCTTTGATCACTTAAGTCCTAAGAACAACACCAAACTCATTCTTGAAAATATTCATTGTTTTTCCCTCATCTGCATTCTGAATTTCACAGGCTCACCAGTCTCTGGAATAAGAAATCATGCACAGTATGCACAGTAATTATTAAAAAAATGGACACACTCAAATCTCAACTATGGACAATTCTAAGTTGTTGGCTAATTCATCACATGATATGATCTGGCCAACTTCAGCACAGCAGAAAGTCTCACAAATCTTAGATACTTCCAATTGAAGTGATCCTAACTTATTGTTTTTGTATAATGCAAGGACTTAGTGTGACTATATAATGTACAGCCCATTTTACCTCTCTCCTGATTTCACTCTTTTTGAAGCAAAAATCTACCTATCGTGCTCCAACTTTTGCAAAATAAATCTTATTTTCAAATTTTCAAATCACTGCAAGTTCCATTTTAATTCAGCATTGTCTAGTCAACTTGTCCTTCAATGCATAAGATATCTTTCATGTACCGAAATGTCAATGCCAAATTTCGATTTGGGAATGTAACCAGTTATAATAGAACGAATGGCAATGTACAGTTTCACAAAGCTAAAGTTCTAAATGAACAATCAGCAACATCTTCTTTCTGTAAGGGGAGGGGGGTGTCATGATACTTTGACAAAACACAGCAGACTGAATGCACTCTGTTCAATATTCTCAATCTAAATTGTGCCAGTGAAATGTCAACAAAAGTAACTGTCTCAAATGGGCTATTCAGGACCAAATTCAGGAGTCAGAAAAACACAAAGAAGCAAAAAAAAACTGCTCCTGGACAATCTGTAGAATCTTCAGATCCCACCCCAGCTCGTGCTGCATCCAATCCCCCCATTCAACACCTGGCACAGACTCCAATCGTTACATCCCAATTCCCACCTCCTCAAGCCCCAATGCACACGTCCACCAATTCCTTTTAAAACTAATATTAAATTTGTGCTGGAATAATTATTAGGCCCTTAGGGGGTACATGATGATTTATCTGTACAAAAAGATTGCAGTGTTTGGTCTCTGCGTTCTCAGCAACAAAAACTTAAACTTGATAACCACCGCCTCAAAATAGCTTCCTTTTAATTTTTGTAGTTCATCTCTTCTTCATTGTACATGAGCCAACTGCTGCAAAAGAAATATAACACTCCAACAAAGGCCTGATCCATTGTTTGGGCTAGTGTGAAAATAAACACTGTTGAGGAATTAAATAAAGAAACATAGTGGAGTCTTCAAAAATAACACCATTTATTTGCGAACCTTTTTAATCCTTAGTTATGAAAGATCATTATTTGTAATAAGTGTCTGAAATATCACCTACAAAAGATTTCCCACTTTACTTTTGTCTAGATCATCATATTTCGTCAGTTCAAACAGATCTTTTTGAAGGTGTTTTGCACATTACCTTGGAGTCAAGTTAGGATATTTCCTTAAAGTCAAATTAGGCACAATGCTACTTCCATCTTCAGGTTTGATTGGGGGCAATCAAAAATAATTAACTTTTCAGAAAAGCATGATTTAAATCAAAATCTGGATTCAAAATATTTTCATTCTGGAGATTTACCTTCAAGAAAAGTGATGCCAATGGGCTCCATGCCAATATCTGGATACCGGTGCACATTGTCTTGTTTTCAATAATGTATCAAACATATGTGAATCCAGTATATCTAGTGTGACAGCTGATAGGTAACAGACTTTTAAATAAACACAGAGAATGCTGGAGAAATTCAGAAGGTCTGACAGCATCTGTAGAGATGGATACAAACTTAACGTTTTGAGTCCCATATGGCTCTTCTTCAGAACATCTGAATGCATTTTTCTTAAGGGGGCACTTCTCCATGAATAAAATAACTGTGTAACGTTTCAAGGTGTAGAGCTGGATGAACATAGCAGGCCAAGCAGCATCATAGGAGCAGGAAGGCTGATGTTTCGGGCCTAGACCCTTCATCAGCCTTCCTGCTCCTATGATGCTGCTTGGTCTGCTGTGTTCATCCAGCTCTACACCTTGTTATCTCAGATTCTCTAGCATCTGCAGTTCCTACTATCTCTGTGTAATGTTTGATTTGTTATTGACATAATGCACTGATAGAAATCACATTGAAAAGCACAATTATTAGCACTTGATTGCAACATCATTCTGACAAAATTACACTGGATTCTTTTGATCCAAATAATGAAGTTTAGTCAATCATATTTCATAAAGTTAATGGCTCTTTAATACCTCATTAATGTGCTTCTGTACCAACTAATCAAAGGAATCTGTTTCCCAGCTGGTCTCAGATTGGAGAGGGGGTGTGATCATGCTGGATGTTGAGGGAGACGTGAGAAGCATTTGTCTGATCCTGGTGAAACTCTAGCAAACATGCATCTAGTCTGTCAGATTTCTATGCTAATCTAGTCATTTAATGCTCCAGAGATCTATTTCCCTTGTGGTGCTGAACATGAGCAATCATGGTGGTGTGTGTGGTGTGGGAAGGGGAGGTTTTGCATCTGAATCATTCATATTCTACAAGTCACTATAATGCTGGGAAAGCTCTTACCCTCCCATTCTCCACACTCAATGAAGTTTGGAATTAAAAGTCAGAACAAGTCTTTCTTTACATGAAATTAAAAAAAGCTGAACTAGAATGAGTGTTTACTCAATTGTGCAAATTTATCGCAAAAATGGCAATATGGTTTGAGTGTTGCATCCTGATATACTGAACTGTGACTTGAACACATAGTGCCATTATAAAGTATAACCATTTGACGTAGATGTGTTGATAATGTGAAACAGATCTATATACCATATCATGTTCTTCAAGGTAAAATTGATTATCAACACAGATTGTAGTGAGTACATATTTGGTGCGATTGATATTGTTTGGAAACACTTCTAATGTGGAAGATAGTGGAATTAAAATATTTCATTTTTATGCATGCTTATTATTTTAATCAGAATAAAAAAGGTTAACTTGATCAAATTATGGAAATAAACAGAGTTATGTGGATGATAGAACCCTGATTCATTTCTGAACTTGACAATGATTGAGGTCGCCCTGGGGAGCAGCATGGTAAATAGATTGAAGCAGTAAAAAGATCAAAAAGACAGAAAGGATAGATCCATTTTTATTTGAAGTGTATATCAACATTTAAGATTTTCCTAACAAAATTATTAAAGGGACTATCTTCATGAAGCTGCCTCTACCAAATCCTTTTAAACTCATATTAGTCTAGCATCAATTTTTGTTATCTATTTCTTTGAATATATTATTGTGTCACTTTTGCATAGTTTGATGCCATAAAAAAAGGGTGTGAGTTTGTTTTTTGCAAAAATAATGATCATAGAAATCAGTTGAATTTGCTGCTTGGTTACCTGTTTGGCCTGGTTTTACACTCTAATTTGTTTATTTTGTTTAAAGTGACAACCTTTAGTCATGAGTGAAGTGGAATCAGTTTAAAACCGATGCTATTTCCTGGGAAATGTGGAGGAATATGGTAGACTCTGATAAGTTGAATAGAGAAATATATTAATATATGAGAGCCAAGGTGATGATATACTGTAAAATTAACTGCTTGTCAAACATACATTGGTCCCACTGCTGTAAAATGTCATTTGACTACTGGAATTCATTAAAAAAGTTGTATTTTCTACCTACAATCTAAAATTGTTTTCTTTCAGTATATATATATTTAAAATGAGCTGTAAATAATTAAAGCTAGCTCTTTTGTAATAAATGAAGATACAGGAATACACAAGTTCCACTCAATGATACTGGATCCTGGCAGTCGAAGTACTCAAACTATTTGGTTTGGCTATTTGCTACTTTGTCTATATGGTAAATTAATTGACAGTACATACAATTTTTAGTGCTTTCATTTATTATGTTTCTCATATTCATCTGCAAGTACTTCCATATTGATGTATCCATAAAATCATTAAGACTAACTGCAAGAAAAGAGCTTGGGGACTTACAATGAGAAAACAGATACAAGAAAGGAATTCCTAAAAAATGCTCAGTCTATACAATTACTAAGCAACACATCTGCAAATGTAGTCTGGGACTCTGTTCCAAATCCCTTCAATGGGTTGCTGATGATTTTTTTTATGATGGACCAGTGTCAAACAGCCATTTGGCCACCAACTGCAACATCAATAAGATCCATTGCCAAAGATGGAACATGAAGAATTCACAAAATACATTTGCACACACAATTGGCTTTTAAATGCCACAGGAATTTGATTTCTTTCACTTGCGGACAACAGCTTAGTGTATATGATAAATGAATGTGTCTCTTCAAAAGAAACTCAATGACAAATCCTATCTCCTTAAAGTGAAAACCCCAATTCCCTCAATAATTAATTGTTCAGCTGGGATCAAGACTTAGATCCTCATCAGATTCAACCAATTTTCTGAGGTTAATTTCAAGTGAGACTGTTTTACTACTTAACAGCCCTTTTATCAGTGATTTATTGCTAAAAGGTACTAATACTTCTATCAATATTGGCAGCATTGGTGGCCCAAAGCAGGAAATATGTCAGGCAAGTGTGAAGCATTTGTAAATATCAACCTGTAGAATGACATTTGAATTCTATCACACCTTAATCAGTTTCGACTAACAAACTACTGCAGAACTTGAGATCGTGGGTCATTCTTTTTAACAATGGAAACTCCGTGTTCTCAGCATATAAAACAAACTGCTGGAATGCAGTAGGGACTTTTTAAATATTGAAACTATGTCATTAAGGGCCGGTGTGCAAGAATTTTTCCACAGTCCCAGTGGCAACAGACATTCAGATTTTTGTAGATCTTCTGAGCTGCTTTCAAGTTTCTTTTTTGATTAAATTCATGGAGGTAAAATACTTCCCCTTCAGTGCACGTTTTTGGTGCAGCCGCCACGATATGGAATAAGGGAATGGGAAAGAGTGAAGCCTGGAATTTCTAAGTTTCTACTTGAGTGCCTCGGTAGGAACTCATTTTCTTAAAAACAAATTTGAATTTATATACAGCCTTTGATGTAGAAAACTATCTGAAAAGGGTGTAATTATCAAAATTGGGCACTAGGGTAAGGGAAATATTACTGAGGGTCAGTGCATGTATGGGGACAGAGGTGGGATTTAAGGACGACCCATAAAGTAGTGATAACAGTGGAGAGATGCAGAGGGTTATGAATTTCACAACCCATCTGAAGGCATGGCCATCAGTAG
Organism: Rhincodon typus; assembly: GCF_021869965.1. Lineage (NCBI taxonomy): Eukaryota > Metazoa > Chordata > Chondrichthyes > Orectolobiformes > Rhincodontidae > Rhincodon > Rhincodon typus. Next base: position 31,729,393 of record NC_063354.1, read on the forward strand.
GGGATTGATACTGGGTGTACAAAAGGTAAGAATTGGAAGAATGGAGAGTTTTAAAGGAATTGAAGGGCTGGAGAAAGATATGTTGAGGCCACAACCCAAGAGGGAGAAACCAGTAAAACTTGTGAATGACACATATTGGTCTGGCTCATCTTGTGTGTCTGAAGATGGAGCTCAGGTATGACCAGTAAGTTCATTACCAAATATTGCCAGCTTCTTTTTAAAACAAGTTTAAAACTTCCGTTGACCACATTTGAAGTATTGTGTGCCGTTCTATAGGAAGGATGTGGAGGCTGAGGAAAGGGTGCAAAAAAGGTTTACAAGGATGTTGCCTGGATTGGAGTGTATCTAACTATGAAGAGAGGTTGGACAAACTTGGATTGTTTTTGCTAAAGCATCTGAGGCTGAGGGGCAACCTGACAGAAGTATATAAAATTATAAAAGGCATGGATAGGGTGGTTAGTTGGAGTCTTTTTCAGGATGGAAGCATCAAATAATAGGTTTAAGGAGGGAGGGATAAAGTTTAAAGGAGATGTATGAGGAAAATGTTTTATACAATGAGTGGTAGGTGCCTGGATCACGCTGCTAGGGAAGGTGGTAGAAGCAGATATGACAGCAATGTTTAAGAGGCATTTAGATCAACCCACAAACAAGCAGGGAATAAAGGGCTTTGTGCAGGAAGATGGTATTATGGTTGGCACAGACATGGTGGGCCAAAGAGCCTGTTCCTGTGCTGTGCTGTTCTTTGCTCAATGTTCTATGTTGAGTGGGATTTAAACATAAGGTTAACAATTTTAAGTTGCATGTTTTGGCAAACTGGAAGCCTATGTAGGTCAGCAAGAAGAGGATTGATGAGTGAGTAAGACTTGGTGCAGGTAGAATATGGCAGCAGATTGTTAGAGGAGATGATATTTACAGAACATGAAACTGAAGAGGTTGCCAATGTTATGGTTAGTCTGGTTCAAGTGTTTAACTTGCAAACACTTGGACTTTTAGGTTAATACAAAATGCTTCATGGTGTCTGCGGATTCAATTTTGTAAAAGAGCATGCAACATTTCACAACCATAATACACCCAAACCAGACTGAGTAACAACAGCTGCGTTAACTCAGTCTGCATCAAGGGTTGGGGGGTGTGGGTTGGATGAGAGCATCAGTGAGGCACAAAATTGGGATGCCACCATTCAGTTTTGTACCAGACAGTCTGGCTTTCAAGTGGACTGTCTAAAATATTACCAGACACCAAGTGATTAGGACTAAAAACAGAAATATTACCACTTTAGTGTGTGGTAAATACATCAAATATGAATGCTTTTAAATATATTTTCTTAACAGGAAAGGAAAAATATTATAAGGCATAACAAATTGCTGGCTGAGCTGGAGTTGATAGATTGCCACCTCTCAAACTGAGGATTAGACCATTCAAGCTCCATTTTAATGTTTGGGCACAAAAGGCAATCTGACATATAAGGGAAGTAGCAAGGGAATGCTGTGTGAAGCTCCTTTCTATGTAAAATTCCAATGGCACTATTTTAGGTAAATGCAGGATGTTATCATGGTGCATTAGACAATAGTAGTTAATCACAAAACAGTGATCATAATTGTCTAAACAAGTGATAATGACTGCATTTTAAAGGTTATATATTGAATGTGCAGTTCTTTCACTAGCCTGTAAAATGTGCTATGGCGTGATAGCATCATGAGTTCTCACTTTTTGTTCCTTTCCAGTTTTGGATCAAAACTAGAAGGTATCAACTTGATGGTATGTCTTCAAACATTAGTACAGAATACTTGATTGTCTTCTAGGTAATAGTTGCAGTTAGTTCCCTTTTATTACTTATCAATTGTGGGAATTAGCACAATTTTCCCTTCTTCACAGTAATTCTCAAACTGCATATATTTTAAAAAAATAAGAGATCTATGCCATTTTAAATTATTCAGAAAATAAAGTTTCATTTTGAAAGGGGTTACATAACTCTAAGGCAAGAGATGCTCTTTTATTTTCTTAAGTATGAGGTGGTAACAAGCCGTACACATTGGGAATGTCTCAGCATTGATACCTTTTCTGTCCTGAGTTAGCTAAGCTCAGTTGGGAAGTATATATATTTACTTTTAGTGACTCTGGATTAGAGATTGACAAAAAGTAAAGCAGAATTCCAAAACCAGTTCATTGTTCAATGACCTGTGATGGAAGCTGCCTGCGTATGGATGCCAAATAAAGAAGAAAGATGGAGTTCAGTTGCAATACCCTTCTTGAATAACCTTTGAGAACAATAACAACTGGAAATAATTTATCCCACTTAGAAATCTATGAAGAGCTTATTTACAAATTACAAATTATTTTCTTATTGCCCTAATTCTCTGTCCAGAAGATCCTCTTAAACACTTCCCACAGAATTACACAGATTGCACCTCTTCACCCTGCTTCAGATGGACCATGTTATGAGAAATTATGTAACAAACAAAAGTCAGGTGCTGCACACAAAGTTAGCTCTATATTGCAACTTTGGGTCAATTTACTTATAAACATAATACAATTGACAAACAGTTACCATTGGGCAATGAGGTAATGGATCATAAATAATCAAGATTGATTAAGGAGCAATTCAAAAATCAGTGGGTTTCATGCATTTCTCGAAGATTTCAGGAGTTTTGTGATTTTTACAGGACCCAAGGATTTGTCAGACCGAGCATGTCTTATGCCTTGATGAAGGATTTAAACGTTGACTGTGATCAGGTTTTCTCCTTCATTGAAGCCAATGTGTAATCACTTCAAGAGGCTATTGATCATGTAGTGCATTGCACCGAGAAATGGCCATGTCATCATTAGTCTTCCAATTTTGTAATATAGTCTCGTCCCCTAATAAAGTAGGTAATCCAATAAATATTATTACCTCTAGCAAAGAATATAAAAGTGATAAATCTCCAGAATCAATAATATGGAATCGTATGAAATCTTATGATTAGAAATCATTGGGAGAAACTTAATAAAATCCATCAAAAATTGTTGACTTCCAGACATTCCTATAAAAGATGAGAAAGGGTGGTGACAGCATTCACTTCTCTAACAGAAGCTGGATCCCTGAAGACCCATTGTTAATGTCCTGCACGGAGGATAGTAATTCTCAAACAGCAGTACTGTAATGGTGCATTGGGAGTTTCCCTTACTATTAGCATTCCCAGTTTCTAAATTTAGGTTCCTCTTCAAATTTATTTCTTAATTTTGGGCATTCAGGAGTTGAGTCTCATCTTTGCTCTATTTTAGCACTAATGTAACATATTCATGTTAATTTCCTCTCTGTTATTTTAACAGTTATTCACCTTGGTTATTGGTGATGTCAATGAGAAGCACAGACAGGGAGATAATGCAAAATACATAACTAATTTGCTAAAAGTAGTGCAGGCGAAATTAAATTGTTCTCAGTTTCTAATGAGTTTTATTCCAAAAAATGACAAATTATGATTGAAGAGATAACTATGAAGAGAAAGTAGCATGCCTGTATCTTTAAAAAAGAATAATTTACACTTTGATTCACACACCTTAGAATTTGATGGTGCATTTATATCTCTGAAAGGAGCCACTCAGTCTCTCAGTAGGTTGCATTTTCTTCAGCATTATTTGTGATCCAAAATGCACTGCCCAAAAAGGATGATGGAATTAGATTCCATGATAACTTTCAAAAAGGTATTGGCTGAGTAACTGAAGTAAAAAGATATGCAAAGTTAAAGTGAAATGACAGAAACGTCATTAGATAACTGTTCCACAGAGCCAGGCAAACGTAAAGTACCAAATATCCTTCTGTTGTTGAACATGTTTTCTATGATTCTGTGGTTAGGCTTAAGTCTAATCAACCCATTTCTGAGGCCCAGTAGGCTCACTGATGCCCAGTTTGGGTTCCACTGGGACCACTCAGCTCCTGATCCCATCACAGCCTTGCTTCAAACATGGACTAAGGAGTTAAAATCCAGAGGTGAGGTGAGAGTAACAGCCCTTGACACAAAAGAGCATTTGACTGAGTATGGCATCAAGAAGCCCTAATACATCTAGAATCAATGGTAATTGTGGCAAACTCTCCGCTCATTGGAATCACACCTGGCCCAAAGAAGATGGCCATGGTTATTGGAGGTCAGTCATCTCAGCTCCAGGACATCTCTGCAGGAGTTTCTCAGGGCAGTATCCTAAGCCCAACCATCTTCAGCTGCTTCATCGATGACCTTCCCTCCATCACAAGGTCAGAAGTGGTGACGTCCACTAATGATTCAACATCATTCACATCTCCTCAATCGTGGAAGCATACTATGTTCAAAGGCAACAAGATTTGGACAATATCCAGGCTTGGGCTGACAGGTTGAAACTAACATTTGCACCACACAAATGCCAGGCAGTGATCATCTCCAATAAGAGGTAATCTAGCCATCATCCTTGACATTCAATCGTATTACCATCATTGCATCCTCCATTATTAACATCCTGGGATTTACTATTGACAGAAACAGGACTAGCCATATAAATACAGTGGCTACAAGCAGTGGTCAAAGGCTGGGATACTGGAGCGAGTAACTCACTTCCTGACTCCCTAGTGCATGTCCTCCATCTCCAAGGCACATTTCAGGAATGTGATGGAATATTCACCACTTGCTTGGATGAGTGCAGCTCCAAAATGGTCAAGAAGCTTAACCCCATCCAGGAGAAAGCAGCCCCTGCTTGATTGACACCATGCACACAAACATTCACTTTCCTCCACTATCAAATTCAGCAGTGTGTGTGATTTACAAGATGCACTGCAAGAATTCACCAAAGAACCTTAGCACCTTCTAAACCCATGACCACTTCCATCTAGAAGGAAAAGGACAGGGAATACATGAGATCAACATTACCTGCAATTTCTACTCCAAGCCAATCACCACTCTGAATTGGACGTTTATCGTTATTCCTTCACTGTGGCTGGGTCAAAATCAGGGAATTTCTTCCCTGACAGCATTGTGGATCTACCTACAGTAATGGGCCGCAGCATTTCAAGAAAGAAGCGACTCTCTACCACCCTCTCAATGGCAACCTGGGATGGGTAAAAATTGCAAGTCCAGCCAATGCTTCTTACGATCCACAAGTGAATAAAATATATTTAATTTGATTTTATATCGGATTTGTGGCATGAGGAGTGGCTGTTACCCAGGTTCTTTCACAAAGACAAAACCCAAACCTGCACGAGACTGTTTCATCATTGCAAAGTAGCATGGACAAGATCGTTGACCATTTCAGATACAAACCAAAGAAGAAAGGAAAAAATTGTAATTTGATACTTCCCCACAGGAAGGGCATTATTCCTGAAGGCTCATCTCTCAAAAATAGTATGGTATCCATCATGAATAATATTTTGAATCTTTGGAAATTTCCCTTCTGTGACAAATCTCCTTGTTTACGTGATCAAAGTGTTTCACATAAAGCACTATGTTTCACAACATTGTGTATATAGCAATACAGTTTGAAAACTTGGGAAAATGATTAAATGTAATTTTGGAAATGAAAGTAATATTGGCATACTTAAAAACAGACATCCCTTATAACTACAACCATTAACTTGCCTAGATATCAAATTTCAAATTTGCTATAAGTTAATTTTGGGTGGCACAGTGGCTCAGTGGTTAGCACTGATACCCCACAGCACCAGGGACCCAGGTTCAATTCCAGCTTTGGGCGACTGTCTGTGTGGAGTTTGCACATTCTCCCTGTGTCTGCGTGGGTTTCCTCCAGGTGCTCCGGTTTCCTCCCATAAAGATGTGCAGGTTAGGTGGATTGGCCATGCTAAATTGCCCATAGTGCCCAGGGATGTTTAGGTTAGCTGGGTTAGACATGTGAAATGCAGGGGTGGGGCAATGGGTCTTGGTGAAATACTCTTCAGAGGGGTGGTGTGGACTTGTTGGGTTGAATGGCCTGTTTCCACTCTGTAGGGATTCTATGATGATTAATTTGAATAATTTTATAAACATTATAACAATCTGTTACTTCATCAAACATATATTTTGGAAGTGAAAGGGTAAAGCCCTCATATGGTCTGACTTTGGACAGGACAAGCTGGAATAAAATTCCAACCAGAGGTTTATTAAATTGTAACAAACATGTAGTTACTCAGTAACATAATCCTTTACCTTGTTCCTCACTACACACTATCTTATTTTGAAGACACTTGCCGTGAAATATTTATACTTTCGCCACAGGGAATGATTGCATTTCTCAATATTCCTGAGCTTATGATGCAGTGACAATCAAGTTTCCCGGTGTATGAGGATGAATGTTTTGGGTACAGTTGGTTACACAATACTGTTCCAACTACAAATCAAGGGAGAATATTTATTTAGTAAAATAACCCGAGTACGTTTCAGCCACAGGGGCAACTTTTTTCACATATAGGATGGTGCATGTATGGAATGAGCTGCCAGAGGAGGTGGTGGAGGCTGGTACAATTACAACATTTAAAAGGCATCTGGATGGGTATATGAATAGGAAGGGTTTAGTGGGATAGGGACCAAATGCTGCCAAATGCGACTAGATTAATTTGGGATATCTGGTCGGCAAGGGCAAGTTGGACTGAAGGTCTATTTCCATGCTGTATAACTCTATAACTCTTTGATATCCTGGGGATTTTAAACATTCTGTGGCCGAGACTGTTCTGCATAAGGCTATTTTTCACCAATTTACTCGACTAATTAAAACGAAATGAAAACAAAACAAGCACAAAAATAAACAGTAAATATTGCTGGGATCAAACTGTAATACAACACATCTTGTGCTTTTGTAAAACTAAGCACTAAATATGCTTTGATGTGTATGCATCTAATCTGACTGAAAATATTTCAACCACGAGTGAATCTGTAAATGAGTGTGGTCAAGACAATTTGTTCTTAATATTGCAGTGAAATGTGAATTTGTGGTGGTATCAATTAAATGTATCAATGGAGAGAGTGAGAGAGAGAGAGACAGAGAGAGAGGAGAGAGGGAGAGAGGGGGGATTCTTATAAGGGGGTCTGGGCAATGTGGGCTATGGCAAGATTTGTGGCAGAACCAGATGAGGAATCCAATGAGGCCCAGCTCTACTGGATGCTAAGCTTCTTGCATGTAAGAAAATAACGCACCGCACGTATCATTAGATCTTGAGTGAGAATGTGGCTAGGGATCATTAACTGCAACACTTGTGTATTACTTTTTTTCCCTCATTTCACACTCTGGCGAGTTATCACTGGTTTAGACTGTGAAAACAAAATGAAATAATACAAAAATATATTGACTGATATTTCTTACAGAGTGACTACCACCAGAACCCAGTAAAAACACAACTATGGTTAAAAAGACCAAATGACTTTCAGTCAAAATAAATACACACAATTTTTAACACTGTAATTACCACATGGTTTTAACATCTTTGCTTATACTGATACTGCCTGGCTAAGCTAGTACATTTGGCCTTTACTTTATTGGACCTCTCAGAGTCTGACTGCTCTGTTATTCTCCCAGTTGTTCCGATACACCTTACAGTGTCCAGTTACTCTAATATGTTTTCAAATATTGAGTCACTGAGTGATAATGATACCTTTTCAAACTGAGTTTGATATGTCAGGATTTCCCAAACTGTAGGTTGTGACCGTCAGTGAGGTCAGCTGACAAAATTTGTGAGTCATAGCTCCCAAACCTGTGCTATGGAGAATATAGCAAAGTCCAGGACAGTGGTGGCAGATGTGAAAAACGTCAAAGCCAGGCTCAATTTGTTGAGTATCTGTCAATTGGGATGGTCTGTACACAGATCAGCCAATCTGACACACACTATCCCCATTGATAGCCTAATTTGCCAATCGTTGCTGTTATTCTGAACAACAGCAACCATTAGCCCATTAGGATGTGCTAGAATCTGTAACATTTCTACTTACTTTCTTGTCTGCCTTGTGTCCTGAACGGTTCTGTCAGAGATTGCTGAAACCTGGTTTACTCAATGTGTTTAACATGGCTACAAATGGTTCCTTCCCCCTGTGAATGTGCTGGAGAGAGAGAAAAAAAGAGAGACAGAGAGAGGGAAATAGGGTGAGAGGGGGGAATCTTATAAGGAGGTCTGGGCAATGTGGACTATAGCAAGATTTGTGGCAGAGCCAGACGAGGAATCCAATGAGGCCCAGGCTTTACATTGGGACATTTTGCTGCAATATTGACGCTTGTGTTGAGCAGTGACATGAGTTTCTCACTAGGCAGTGGTGAGTTGCCAATTAAAGGACACTGTATGTTGGTACATACCTTATCAATATCTCACCTTGCCTCATCACTATTCAGCTTCCTATCCTACCAATCATGCCAAACAAACTAATGTCAAGACATTTTCGACAAGCAGAAGTCAAATGGACACCTGGAGACTTTAGCTCACTACAGGCTGTGAGGAGCCTCCAAGTTGCTCAGTAACAAACAGCATCTCAGGCCATGATCCACAGGCACCAGAGACTTCCCATACATGGACATTGGTATCTGACATTTGCCAACCCCTCATGATTGTTATGGCAACTCTCTGATACACTTGTAGGCCATTCAGGGAGCACAAACTTGCATTTCAAACCACAATTAGCATTGAAAGGCTGCTGCAAGGACACATTGTGCCCAACTCATGCATTGGACCAGGCTGCATCTCATGTCGCTTGCTTACTCTCTTAGTGTTCATTGATTTAGACCAATCTACCATGTAAATTAGCGCAAGCACAAAACCAGTCAGCTTGCCTTGTGGCTCAGCAGTCCTCAGTCAAGGCATCAGGCGTCTTGCTGTATGGCAATGTGCTATGTCAATCTCACACTCATAGCACCAGCAGCTTAAGCGGCAAACACATATAATATATATGCAGCTACGTCTCAAATCATTAGTGGAGTAGTCCTCACCAAAGTCCATTGAGGCACCTGTTAGTTAGAGATCGGAGCACAGAAAGTCAAAGGCAGCCTCCAATACTAATCTAAAGGACTGGCCACAATCTTATGTCCAGTCAGGGAGTCTTCAGTCAGTCTGCAATCGGGGGAGTGGATCACAGTCAGTTCCATAACAGATAGTCCAGGGGTCGGGTGGGGCTAACAAAGTCAGGAAATGTATAGATATTAGTCAGGGGTCTGGCACTTCTTGTCCATTGCTGTTCAATTGGGTTGCTTAAAAGAGTGAGCTGGATCAATATTTTGGGCCTGCCCTCAGAAGCTCAGAGGAAAGAGCTGGGGAGGGGGCACAAGTGGGCCACTGAATGTTCAATGCCTCACTGATTTGTACATACAGAAAGTGAAGACCATTGGCCCATTCCATCATGGTGTAAGTCAAAAGTGTGAAATTGAAAAGAAAATAGCGCAATTACAGTCAGAGTGGACTGGGGACCAGTGCTGGAGTGGGCAGGAAGTGTCTTGATCTTTGAGGAGAGGTGGGTGGAACTGTATATCCCATTGATTTGAGGCCTGAGAAAGGGAAACAGGTTACACCACGAATTAACTGAGACACAGACCTGCCTCATCCTTGGCCATCAAATGCATTGACCCTCCATTTGCTGTACTGCTCCCTGCCCGATTTATCACTGACCACTTCATTTCACACTGCCACTTTTGGGCACAGAGGCCAGGGGAAAAAAAAAAAAACTGTTGTAGATGACAGGGAATAGCATCCATAGGCCCCATTTCCCTGTATGTGCCTTATTCCCATTGATTCCAGCAGCTGCAGCAGGCTCTCAACACAGGGATCAATCCATGGAACATCTTGTGTGACCTTAACATTAGATATTGTGCTGGAACAGTTATATTTGGGGCACACAGAGTCAAAAAAGTGATGTAAGGTCAAACCAGTGAAATTTATAGATCACAACAAATATGCAGTGTCGTGTCACCCACACCACGAACGTGCCCTCAGTAGGTTTTCTTCTCCTTCTCCCTCCCATTCCATCTCAGTGTGCTCCTTTGTTCCACAGCTCATTTGGAGGGAGCCTGCTTCCTAGTGGAGCCCAGTGGCACTGGAAATTTGTTCAGATGATCCCAAGGTTTGTGTCTGGACAGGCCAGACATACCAAGAATCTTCCTGTCAAAGGCTGCATCTTGCCCGTGTTGGAGGTTTGCAGTCACGTTTGGAATGCCCTGAGAGAAGACCTCTAAGGGATTCCTCCTCCGGCTAGATGCCTCCTGTCTCTCTGTAGGAAGAGGCACCTGGAGTACACACCAGGTTCCTTGTCACCAGGCCATTCGTCACAAGGTTAAATGGCTAGGATGATGGAGTGCCAGTCAGAGAGCATTACCAACAACCCTGAGGGTGCAGGACCAGCTGCCAACCTGTCCACAGAGGCAGCCGAACAGCCACTGCTGCAGCTTCTGGGCAATGAGCACCTTTCTGTTCCACATCCCTGTCTTCCGCTCCTGTTCCTCCCTGTGCATGTGGGACAAGTGCCTGTTTGCTGACACCACTGGGTCCTTTCTTGCTTGGGGCTGAGCAGGTGCAATCCTCTGAGTGCCAGCTACCTGGGGTGTCTCTTCCTCAGCCAACTGCGAAGTGTTGCAGCGAGGTGTGCACCAGAGAGTGCTCCCACACTTTCCAAGCCTAATGTTTGCACTGAGTTGTCAGTGTCTGGGCCAATGGGGGATGGAGGAGGCAACCTTGCCAAAGCATCCTCTAATGCCTCAGAGGTGGCTTCTGTTCAAGTGAGCCATTTCTCCCTAGCATTGGTGGAGATGCTGGTGGCATCTGCAAGACAGAAGAAAGTGAAGGCATCACAGTCAGTGGTTAGGAATGGTGTGTAATGAATGGCACTGGCAGTGTGGCTACTGTGAGAGTTGCAGTGAAACAAAGTGTGATACTTACTCGATTGGCGAAACATGGATGTCTCAGCATCTCCACAGAAGTTTTCTTGATCTTCTTCAGTGAGGGCCAAGTTTCTCTTCGCATAGAGACTGAGGAATCAAATGTCAGGCACCCTTCACCTATCTGGGCCCTCCAGCCTATTGTAGGTTGTCTTCTCCTAGACTGAGAGAAAGTGAGAAATTGAGTGAGGTGAAAGTGGGTGGCACGGCTGTGAGTGCTGGTGCAGTTGTCCCAAAGGCGGTAGCATGTTTCAAGTGAGTAAATAGGCAGTGTGGAAGCCATGCATGGTTGGTAGTGTCAGGAGGGATTGATATGTGAGAGCGAGTGAGGGAAGATGCTTCCTTCAATAGTGATAGTAGTAGAGTAGGAGATTTGGTGGGAAGTGGGTACAATGACAGAGACAGATTGAGTGCGGGTAGCAGAGAAAAAAGTGTGGAATTTACCCTGGTGGATCAGGGAAGGTAATTGCCCTTCTTGCACTGCTGAAGATTCATTGAAGTGGCATTAACTTAGGTGGTGACATAGGACCAGGCTACTGGTTCTGGTGGCATGGCTGCCTCTGCTGGTCCTCCTGGAAAGAGGGCCCCTCTCCTTCGCACACACCCTTCAAGAAGACCTTCAGGACTATCTCAGAGAATAACAGTGCCACCTTCTGCTTTTCCAACATGTTCAGATTCCATCCTTTATCAAGCAGGACAGCCTTGGAATGCCAATGCTCATCTGGGTGCACAATAAGCCTTTAAAGATGGTACAGACACGAAGGATGTTGGTCTTTCAGTGGTTATTCGGTGAGTGGCAAGTTGCTCCATAATGATGCCCAGTAAGATATGACTAGAATTAGATGCGAGAGATGCCATTGGGGTGGTGCAGGAAGTTAATAAGTTACTTTAGGAAAGATACGGCAGGAAATCTTGCTAGGCCTCCGGCGAAAATCCCTGCAAAAAACTCAATGCAACTTACACTTAGGCAAAAATAAGCTCCAGCTCTGTGAACGAGTGAGAGAGACAGAGTGTGAGGTAGTGACTGTTTTTACATAGTGAATGAGAGTGAGTGTGAGAGAAACAGAAACAGAGTGAACATAGATGACCGAGTGCAATACGAAACCAACACCTGCTCCCAAATTAAACCCTGCTCCTGCTCTCTCAGCCCTGACTTGGGGTCACAACAACTTTATTCTTCCAAATGAGGTCATAGCGGAGAAAATGGAGAAGAGCTGTCCCACATATTCACAATGCTGTTGTGAACATTTTTAAGAAGTGAAAATTAAGTGATGAATATTAATGACAGACTAATTTCATATCTACATATATTTAAAGTAATAAAACCAACTGATGATTCTTCTGTTTTACCTCATCTTCTTTTGGCAATATACTTTATCTGGACAATCCCTTTCCTGATACATTTCCCAAGCAACATTCCTCAAGACATACTACGGGAATGGAGAGCTTTGAACAAGGTGGAGGTCACATCAATATAGGTCAGTGGGAAGGCTATTCAAGAAGTGAATCATATAATGACATAAACATGGATCAGACTGCCAGTGATGGGGAGAAGCAGGCATTCCATGGTTGTAGAGAGCAGAGGTGTCTGTGGTCGGTATTTAGAAATCTTAGTGATACATAGTATGCAAAGTTTGAAGTTCATATGACAATCAAACAGGACACCAGGGCTGCATTTGACCTGAGTAACCCAAGTGGGGGACAGTACAGTTACGGATAATGGTACGGACATTTTGTTGAGAGGTAAATTAGGATAGCAATGATTTCCTTACGTTCAACCATGTTGGTTCACAGATTACTTTTAAGCAAATAGGGAAAATAACAACACAGTATTGGTCATGAAACCAGAGTTAGACATTGGAAATATTGAGCAGGGTGTTGTCAGTAATGTAGCAGGAAATTCGGCTAATGGGCAACATGTAAGGGTATGAGATTACACAGGAACTAACTGTAAAATAGAAGGTGAATTCCTGGAACAAGAATGAGACCAGCCAGAGGAAGTGATATTTAAGAGATGAGCCACAAAGATGACGGAGGAGGTTGGTGATCGACTATATCAAACATTGCATTGACTGAAAGAAGGACAGTGAAAGATATCACTGTATAGTCATAGTTATCACTGTCGGGATTTTCAAAATTCTGCAGTTTGGTTCCTAATCAGCCCAAAGTACGCGGATTGTACAAGACATTAATGGTAGTCTCTATCATTATGAGAATAATGGATTTATCAAACCTCCTGATCTCTGAGTTGTAATGGCAACAAATGCTTTTGAAGATCCCAAGAAGCATATGGAACAATAAAATGTGCTTTTTTCAATGAAAAGGTCCCAAAACAGTATAGAGAAGAGAAAAATGTGCATGAGCAAAGGATGACATTTAAAATGGTAATAAATATTGAGTCAAAGAGAAATAAGTTAAGCATTCAGGAATTGAGTGGGAAGCAAGGAAATAGATGTGGGTCTCAGAGGAGCAAACTAGGATTGACAACAAAATTGTCAGGCACCTGGACTGGAATGGGAAGATAACGAAGACGAAGGCAAAGGAAAAGAGAACGCAGAATACAGATGGAAATAGCAGACTGTTAAGGATGAGACTCATAAACTGGAACATTTTGGTTTTGTGTTTGGCGTCTGACTCTGGTTAGCTTCCCAATGTAATGCTCAGGAACTCCATGCAACTTTCTGCAGGAACTCTACTTCACAGCTTCAGCTTTATACACACGCACAGTCTCTTCACAGTAACTGAGAGCTTCAGCTCTCTTCCAGCTCACTCCACCCACCCATGTGACTCTGACAGTATTACTACAACATTGCCATTATGTATGGTCCTGAAATTAATCACATTAGTTTACAAAAAGAAAATATGATGGAGAATTTACAATTCTCAGGGAAAGAGAAAACGAGATGGTTCAGTATATCTACAACCTTGCAGACAACCGGGGATGAGTTCCAAAATGACTCAAAAATTGAAAAGTTAGGATGAATTTGAACTGCAATGAGAAAAGAAAATCTCACATTCTATCTCCTAGCTAAAGGTATTATTTTGATATAGCAGATTCCACCTTCCGACCTGCTTTCATATACCATGACCTAGGATATTAACATGCAACGATATTCCTCCCTGCCTAATAAAGAACACATATAAAACAGTGCCTTTATAACACACTTTATGAATTACTCCCAAAAGCAGGTTTATATTGGGGGTCTACTGTACTTCCTCTTACACAGATATGCTGCTTGTCACAGGTCAGTGCAGCCTGAAACAGCTGTATGTTATCAGTAATACCAGTGTTGCTAAAAAGGTATCAGATGGCAGAATTGAAACCCAAGCCATAAATAGCAGTCAACAGACTGTGTTTCACATGATTGCTACCAAATGCCCTTTAGTCAGGAGCTTTGAAGTAGAGTATTTTATCTGGTGACCATTTGCAGCTTCTTACCTTTCTCTTGTCCAATCATTAATCTACATTATTGTTACTGTCTTTTCACACAATATTTATGCTGAAAGAGTTTTGCTCAGATTATGCTTAGGGTAATCGTAATGTGAGTATGAGTGACCTAGTGTAGAAGTCGTATTAAATCATTTCATTTTTTTAAAATCATGGTCTTTGATGTGGGTCTAATATATTAAAGCTGCTTCCTAGACCTATAATTTGTTGCTGAAATCAATATCAATCACCAAAGAAGTTGTTTCAACATAAAATGCAATTATAATCCACATAGAGGTGGAAAATGGAAGGTTTTTGGCCTGAATTCAAAGCTATCATTTTCTTTAAATTGCATGGGCTCATACAGCTGCTTGTGACCCATCAATACACTTCATGGGTGATTTGAGCCAATACTCATTATACGGCATGCAGAAATACCTGAGCATAGTTCACAAATTTCTGATTTATTTTGCAATCTGTGTGGCCAGGGCATATTGCTTCAGAGGCACTTCAGGGTCATAAAAACATGTTATAGCAATCTATCTTTTAGCCTATTTTTTTCTTAACTGAGCATTGGTTTGGATCAGTGATGTAGCTTCTTCGTGACACTTTGACTCAAGAAAAAAGGTTTGCATTGTGAAGTTCTCTTGTGTTACTTCTGCTGTCCAAAGTGGGAATTCTGCATTGTTTGTTTGCTGTTATCACAATTACTGAAATTCATCAATTTATTTGTTGTTCCAACTTAATTGAAGAGGGATGTGTTATACAAAGTTTGGATCATCTTTTATGCTTATGAATATCTTCTGCCTGCCTCGTTGATTTATGCCTGACAATTTAACATCTCTCTGAAAGTTAAGGACAGATTGAATTCTAGAATTTATAATCCAAATATTAAATTTACAGATAAATCAACCTGAAATTAGCTTCATTTGGCAAACTTAGGCTTGGTCAATAAGTATTTTACTTTAGCAAATAGTACAATTTTGATAATCAGGTGAGATTTAGCAATGTTGCACATAGACATGCATTATATTTACAACCATAGGCCAAGAGATTGATGCTGGGTTCCACACAAGGCAAATCTCCAAACTCAGTTGTGTAACCTGGAGAGGTGCCAAACAGAAGCAACATGGATGTTCAGGCATGGAAGAGGTTAATCCACCATCTTGCACCCTCTCATAGCAAGTGCCCAAGCCTGGAATACTCCAAATCACAGTTGGCACGAAACTGACTTCAAAAAGCAGCACAAGTAAATCTTTCTATTAAACAAAATTTTGTTGTGACTTAAGATTGTCAAGGGTCGCTCACAAAGGTGATAATTTGAAGGAAGACAATGTGAGAGTATTGGAATTGTGCCAATCAAAATCTTACAGGAAAGATCACATATGAAGCATTAATCATAAAATCCTTGCTGTTAAAACCACATCTTCTATACCGCTACCATTTCATTGCTATCACTAAGTACAACTCCAACAGCTGCCATATCCCTCTTTAAGGATTGTCAACAAGGATTTGTTGCAACAAGCCAAAATTCCTCAACAATAGGACGACGTTAACAGGTCAGATCATTTTAGCTGCTGAGCCAGAGGCTGTGTCTGGTTTAATGTGCTTGTTGATGTATACGTTGTCCCTTTTGGAGGTGCAGTGCAGGCAGTTTAAAGACTTACCATAACAGATTAGGAACAAAGAATGCAAACCCACACACATTTGCCTCAGTAATGACAGTTTTAAAAATCAAAGCTTCATCTAAAAATTTCAGATTAAAGTTGAACATAAAATCTCTCAGAACTTTAAATCAGACAGAGGTGGTATTTACTTTCACGATCATCACTGATGTACATGCAACAACAATAACATGTACTCATAAACCACATATAACATAATTAAATGCCCCAAGGCACTTCACAGGAAGATTATAAAACAGCGTATAACAGCAAGCCATATAGGAGATTTTGGGACAGATGCGCAAAAATTTAGTCAAAGGTGAGTGTCTGAAAGGTGGGAAGTAAGGCAAGGAGGCAGAAAGATATACATTGGGAATTTCAAGCTTGAAGTTCAAAGTAACTAAAGGCGTGGTCAACAATAGGATAGCAATGTGGCTCAGTGATTAGCACTGCTACCTCACAGTGCTAAGGACCTAGGTTCAATTCCAGCCGAGGGTGACTTTGTGGAGTTTGCACATTTTCCCTGTGTCTAAGTGGGTTTCCTCCCTCAGTCCAAGAGATGTACAGGTTAGGTAGATTAGCCTTGCTAAAGTGCCCATAGTGTACATTCAGTGGATTACCCATGGGAAATGTAGGGTTACAGGAAAAGGGTAGGGGGGGAGCTGGTATTGACTTATTAGACCTGTTTCAACACTGTAGGATTCTATGATTCCATAGCAAAGCAATTAAAATCAGGAATACTGAAGAGACAATAATTAAAGGAGTATAGGTATCTTATAGAATTGTGGGCTGAATGTCCTTAAAAATAGGAAGGAGTGGCTAATAGAAAAATTTGAAAACAAGGAAGAAAATCTCCAAGTTAAGGCAACGAACTATCAATTGGGATATACAATGTGAATGGACTGGCTGAGATTTTAATCATGGTTCTACTCTTGCAAGAGCTGCAGACCTCACAAAGCTAAATTAAATGTAACTTTTGCTGCATACCTCTAGTAATTGTCCTAATCCATGAATACTCCGAGGATCCATCTCTGACCTCTGTTTGCCTGGTTAACATATCGTTCCATGTGGAAGTCTGAGCACTAACATGTTGTCAGATTCTGCAGATCTGCTATCAACGTTCATGTCTATCAGCAGTCCTAGACTACCACAATGTTAGTGGCTTTTTATTTGACGTCAAATCAGAGATAAGTCAAAACGTTTTCCAGCTGAACATCAGATCAAGGCCTGATTCAGCTTCTGCCAAAATATGCCAGTCCTCTGTTTGGGTGCTTGTCACAGTGAATCAAGCAAAATATTACTGCTCTGTTTGAACTATTCTTGTGCTTCAAAACCTATAAGCTGTCCATCACCTCAAAAGTTTATTTTTACCCTACA
Source organism: Rhincodon typus (assembly GCF_021869965.1). NCBI lineage: Eukaryota > Metazoa > Chordata > Chondrichthyes > Orectolobiformes > Rhincodontidae > Rhincodon > Rhincodon typus. Next base: position 31,746,697 of record NC_063354.1, read on the forward strand.
GGCTCTTAATTGCACCATGCTAAAATGCTTATTCACAGTTTAGTTACCTGCAGCAGCCCATCAGAAAACAGCCTTCCAAGCAGTGGTCGAAAAAGATTGAAAAACATTCAAAATTGCCCTGCTTTGAATTTGTTCTACAATAAATCCAGCTTTCATATCGTCATCTCCCAGTACATTGAATTCAAAGTTCTTCACATTTATAAATCCTCAGTTCCATTTACATAGACTTTTGCTACCTGGCCTCTCCTGCCTCCTCCAGGCCTATGGCTTCAATTGTCCCCAGTGCACTCCTCACTCAATATTATGCAACTTCATAGAATCTCTACACTGTGGAAGCAGGCTATTCAACCCATCGAGTCCACATTGACCCGCTGAAAAGCCTCCCATCCAGACCCACCCCTCTCCTCTATAACCCTTCATTTCCCATGGCTAACCCACCTAGCCTGTATATTCCAGGACACCAAGGGCAAATTAGCATGGCCAATCCACCTAACCTGCACCTTTGGACTGTGGGAGGAAACTGGAGCACCTAGAAGAAACCCACACAGGCAGTCACCTGAGGGTAGAATTGAACCTGGGTCCCTCGTGCTGTGAGGCAGCAGCTAACCATTGAACCACCATGCTGCCCTTTGGAGGAGAAAAGTTTGAAGAGGAAAAGTTTTCAATTATCCTAGCTTCAATCTGTGAACATCCCTGAAATAAGCCCACTGTCTTGGTACTTCAGTCCTTATTTTCAAAACAAATCTCCTTCAAACATCTGCTAGGCTAGCCAGTCAATTTCTGCTCACTCTTCAATTACAGTTCAATATCTATTTTCACTTTGTAGAGCACCTTAGGATAACTGCTAACTCAAAGAGCTATAACATCATGAGGCATTCTACAGAGATTGAGCATTACAGAATGATTGCACTACGGCAACATGAAGAACTCAGTAATAGTCCAAGGTTCACCTGTATTTCTTGCTGCCTAGTTATGTAATTCGTTTTGTGCAACCTCACATAGACATTTTACCCCTTTTAGAGAAACATAAGGTATATAAATATTCAATTAATGTGACTCCTTGGTAGTCGTGTTCTAAAATTTTCCTTTAATTAATTTTCTGATGAGGCAGAAATTAAGAAATTTAATAGGATGTACCAGTGGACAGCTAATCAGAAGTATAAATGTTCCTTTTTGAAAGTGTAGGATAGAGAGAGAGAGAGACACTCACATTGAATGGAAAAACAACCACAACAAATAAACGGAGGGTCTTTGATCTATCAATTTCGATTCCTGTAAACACCAACTAATTGTCTGTGTCAAGCTAAGATCCTTATCAACTTTATGTGTAATTTCCCACATTTAATACATTTCCTCTGCCATAAAAGAAGCTGTCACCCATATCTGTCAGCAGTGATTAGATCAAAATGTTGAATTTTTCAGCTGCTCACTTCAGTCATGTTGTAAAGCTGTCGACTCTTTGCTGTGACATGTTGCAGGAAGGTTTAACTTCATTGTCCATTAATTAGGGAAGATTTTCCTCTTGCCGTTAGAGCTATGGTTCAAGTCAATGGGCTTGAAACTCCAGCACTGATTTGAAAGATGATAATCGAGGTGATGTCTGTTCTGATGAGGCACTGACCCAGTGTCTGCTTAAGGATAGCTCCAATTGCCCTCTGTGATGGAATTATATGGTCCCAGCAACCCAAACCCCTGTGGACCCTTCAATTTATATTGATGGTAGAGACATAGTTGCTGGAACAGTCAAGAATAACTCAATGGTAGAATGATCACAGCAGATAGTGCAGCAAGTTTACCTACTACAGAGACATTGTAAGATTTCATCTCATTCTTACATCAAGTGTTTTAATGAAACATTTGGAACATAATGCGTTGACCCAGAAACAATTTATTAGATGGGTACATTATCCACTGGGATCCTTGTAAATGAGCTCACCAAAGCAATATTAAATATCAGTCTTTAAAGGATTGTGTCTCCATTCCAAAGCCACTTTAAGGCTCTAAATTAATTTACAGGACTGTAAGGGTAACCCAATCGGTAAGGGGAAGTATATTTTTTTAAGAAGAGAACTGACCTCCCTCACCTGAATCAGTATGAGATTTTCATTAAAAAAAACTAAAGACACCATTCATCCTCACTTTTGTTGTGAAACAACTTTTACATTGATTTTTCAGTCAGTCATGAATGAACAGCGTCAGTCATTCATTACACATACACTTGCCCCACATTTTTAGTGGATTTCTGTGACGGAGGTTGTGGTATTTAGAAATCATTTCACTGTGGTGCCATTTACAGTAGGTCTGGGATGTGGGTCAATGGATCAAGAAACTGTGCACTTCCCTAATCAAACCAGAATAAAGAATCCTAAATGAGGCATGCAGTCCCTTAAACGAGAATAAGCATATTTTGTGCAATGTCAAGCCAGGCACAAAATGTTAAATAGTGAGGGAAAAATAATGAGAGGAGAGATGCGCAAAAGAGTTAAAAAGTAAATAAAGGTAAACTTTGATTATTTTTTTCAGAAGTCTTCAGCAATAGTTAAATCTTGAACATGTGCAGAAGTTGGTTTGCAGCTGCAATTTGGCAAGTGACAGTATTTCAGACTGGTCACATATTTACAATTCATTTGGAATATATTGGAATGGACAGACCCTAACATTGATGGGTTCAGTGGGGATCCAATACCCAAGTAGCACAGCTTCAAATTGATATGTGTTTTATTGCTAAGTGTCCCTGTGAGATAACAGTACAAAAAAGTTCTAGAGGACAAGGGCAATTCAGAGCGTTTTTCCTGATTTCACTGTGCATATTCGGACGCTGGAAGTTGCTGTTTGACTTACTCTCTAATAAAGGATTTTTACAGTAAAATCCATGCCATCATTTCTCAATATCTTCACATCGGTGTAGGCTGTGTTTTCGTGGTTCAGGACAAACAACACATGCAGCAGTCAGTAATGTGAAGGATGAATCCACGAAGCTCTTGCATAATTATAAGACAATCCAAAAATATTTATTGCAGTAAAACTTAGGTACCTGGTCAATTCCTTCAGTCCAAAAAGTTACATGTTTAACCTTTACTCTTTGATTCACAGCAGAGTAGAGTGATACTCACTTCAAACATCATTATTCCATTCACTTTTACAGTTTCTTTATGGTTCTAGTTAATCTGGAACAGGCCTGCTTGAATGGCAATAATCTGCAACTGGACAGGAAAACAGCTAAAGTTGGACTACAGCATGGAACTGACAGCTGTCAGCCCAGTTTTCACTGCAATCCCTGTCTCGAATCTTTCTCATACCTCATTCATATTTTCCATTCCATCAATGTCCAGTCTGAACCCTGCCCTCTTTTCCATTAATTTGATTAATTTGCAAATATTTCTTTTCCACTGTGCAGATTTTTGAAATACAGGATTTTGAGGGAACTGTTATTTAAAAAACAAAATGGATTAAAGTTTAATATTGCTGAACTGGGAGTCTGAAAAGTGAAAAGCCCTCTCCTTCTTCCTGTTTCAGGGCAACAAAGGATTGCAGTTTAGCCTCCCATCGAGAGTAAAGTCACACCAATAAGAAGGGTAAAATAATCTCTTTGAGTGATCAAGTTATATTTGTGTCCAAGGTGCAATCTCGCATGAAATAGACCTCAATCATATAATATCCCGACGTTTTGGCTTCAGGCTGTCTCTGGGCTCAGCTGGCTAGTAAAGGTAGGTGATGTAAGACAGAGGCAGTCATTCAAACTAGTTCAAAAGGGAGCCTGGTGTCTGAGAAGAAGAGAGAGATATAGGATTTACAACCTTATTTGGAGGGGTCTGAGAAATCCGCCGAAAGAAACACGCAGTACAAGACAGTAGCCAGAATCAAAAGATCTTTAAAAAATCTTTTTCAAAAGACTTTAAAAAAAAGATTTTTAATGACATGACAAAGATAAAGGAGGACAGATTCAAAGTAGAAATATTAGAAATTTGCTCATATGAAGTGATCAACGTGTGGAATGAACTACAGAACTAACAGAAGGAATTAAAATGATTTAAGAAACAATGATGTCAGACTGAAGGCACTGGATTGAGGGGACCCAATCGACTGAATGGAAACCCTTGTCTGGATGTATCATGTGGTTTTATACTACAGGTGGTACAACAGAAAACCACAACGGTTCCTAAAGCAACTTAAATGTGTTTTATTCACCATTCCCAGATAGTATTACTACTTTTCCATGTAGTTTCAATTTTCTAATGTACTGTAATTTTACCTCTTTTGTACTGCTGGGATTTTATTTTCTTTGTTCTGTAGATGAGGGTATAGCTGCAAGGCCACCCAGTCTCTTATTAATTAAAAAGGTGGTAGTGAGCCATTGGCTTGAATCATGGTGGTCCTTGTGGTACAGATAGTTTGGAAGCTCTAAGATTTTGACTCAGCCATAAAGAATGAAAAGCAAAGATTTCCAGGACAGAATGCTGTGTGGCTTAAAGGAAGTTGGCTTGTTCCCCATGTACCTGTTGTCTTTGACTTTCCAAACAGCACAAATAATTAGTTTGGGAAGTGCAATTGAAGAAACCTTGGCAAGTTGCTTTAATGCAGTTGTTCATGGTACAAATTGCAGCTCCTGTGCTCCATTAGTGGTCAAAATAAGTATTTAGAAAGTCAGTGTGGTGTCAGTCAAGCAGCCTTGTTTTTGTATGGTGCTCAGTTTTCAGAGTGTTGCTGGAATGGCAATCTCCCAGGTAAATCACACGCCTGACTTCAGCCTTAGTAGAAAATTTCTGGGGAGTTATCAAGTAAGTTATTCACCACATAATCCGTCATCCCACATCTGCTGTTGAAGATGCAATATTAATAAAGATAATTCAGTTTCTAGTGAGTTCCACAATATTGATGTAGTAGATTTAATGACTGTAGTCCCCATTGAATTCAAAGGGTGGTTATTAGACTATTTTTGGAGATTGTCATTGCCTGACATATATGTGACACACGTTCTGCTCATCAGCCATCAGCCTAAACCTAATTGTTGTTCAGGTCTTGCTGCACATGGGTGTGGACTTCTTCATTACCAACAGAATTATGAAAGGTGTTATACAATAACTAGCATACATTCCATTCTGAACATTTAAGGAAAGGTTATTGAAGCAGATTGGGTGGATAGGCTGAGGATACTACTGTAAGGAAATCCTGCAGCGTAGTTATAGTGACAAGATGACTGACCTCCAACAATCATATCATTTTCTTTTGTTTTAGATATGATTCTTACCAGAGGAAAGAGTTCCTCCTCCCTTCACTGACTGCTATCAACTTCAACTTTACCGGGACTCATTGATATCACACAAAGGCTGCCCTGATGTCAGGCGTAGTCTCACCATCCTTACCTGACAAAGAGTTAGATCTTTTGTCCATGCTTGAACCAAGACTGTCATGAGGTCTAGAGCTGAATAGGTGACTGAGTGTGGGTGAGCAGGTTAATAATGATTAATTGCCACATGATGGCACTGCCAATGACACCATGCATCATTTTGCTGGTGAATTAGATTTGGTTGATGGGGTGGCAATTGGTTGGATTGGACTTACTCTGTTTTTTGTTGACAGAACATACCCTGAGCAATTTTTCACTTTGTTGCGTTAATATTAGGCAATATTGTAGTTGTCCTGGAACAATTTAGCTAGAGCCCAGCTAATACTGGAGTGCAAGGCTTCATCACCAGAGTCTTACACATTGCTGAGGTCCCTAGTCTTGGCTGTATCTAGCAGGTTCAGCTATTTCTTGATGCCACACCGGATGATTCTGATTGATCAAGCACTGCTACACCTGAAGCCCCATACCTGAGGAGGAGTGTGAAATAGATAATTAACTCAGAATTCTGGCTATTGATGGTCACAAATGATTTCATCTACTCCTTCACCCTGAAGTGCTGACCTCCCAAAGGGAGAATAGGAATTTTCATCAAAGTTATGGTTGTTTATTTGTCTGGCACAATTCAGTAGAATGATATGGCATTAACAGTGACTATACCTTAAAAGTATGTCTTTATTTTCCTGTTGAAATGGCATTAAACTGTCAGCCAAAATAATTGACTCCCTACATTAAAGAGCATTGGGCCCGAGTCTTCCAATTTTGTTTGGGATCCTTACTTCTGATCCAGATCAGACAAGCGGTTGCCTGCTTAGGGGGCTGTGTGAGGGGCATGGTGGTTAGGGTGGTCAGGTGTGCTGGGACCGCAACAGTTTACAATATGTACTGATGACTTGGAGGAAGGAAGTGAATGTACTGCAGCCAAATTTGCAAATATAGATGGAAAGACGGGTTTTGAGAAGGATAAAAACAGGGAGATATTGAAAGGTTAAGTAAATGGGTAAAAAGTTGGCTAATGGAATACAATGTGGGAAAATGCGAAGTTGTTCATTTTGGAAGGGAGTACAAAAGAAAAATATCATTTAAGTGGAAAAGAACTACAGAAAACTGCAACATTAAGGGACTTGGGAGGACTTGTGCACAAAACACCGAAAGCGCGTACACAGGGGCAGCAGGTAATCAGGAATGTTAATGGAATATTGGCCCTTATTTCAAGAGAATACAAGTATAGGAGTAGGGAAGTCTTACTGCAACTGCACTAAGTGCTGTTGAGACCACTTCTGTGGCACGTTACAGGAGCTGATTGGGCACCTTCCATTTCTTGTTTCCCAGACCTTATGTGGAGAAAGTGCACATGAACACTGGCTTTAGAATAGGTTGAATGATGACAGCAATATTGATAAAATAGCTTACCTCTAGCCACTCTACAAACAACTGCTTAAAGAACAGGCATTTGAGCATTGTATATTGCAATTGAGTGCCCTCAAGATAAAAGGGGAGACCACTTTACAAATGTGCTTATCGGCCACTCTCAGAGCAACTAATATTCTTCAGGTTGTTGCTAATTCAAGCAATTGTTTGCACGTAATTGAAACCTATCCAAAAACTGATGCTTTAATTACCACCACCCCCAACGCTATTTATACACATTTAACATACTCAGGCTGCAAACTGTACTATACACAAGTGAAAATTCACAGGTCTAACTACAGGATGTCACACTGCACCATTTCACTTGCCTGAGCTGTTCTCACACTCCGAGACAATAAATCTCCACCCACTCCTTTCCACCTTTTTGAAAAGTGAGCTGACGTGATGAAGTTACAATGTGTTGCATGAAGTAAGCACATTGTGAGGTAGTGCGCATTACACAAAACATCCTCAGTTCCCACACTAGAAAAAACAGAAAACAAGTAATCATAACTTTTTAACAGCCATTTAGGACCAACTGTTTCAGGCATTTTATGGATATTGGACTTTTGAGCAGCAACAGCAGTTCCCTGTAAACTCAGCAACTGGGCAGAAACAATGAATTGACAGCACACACCTCAGTCTATGCTTGAAATTTTGCATCAAAAGAATCTGGGGAGGAATCATTTCATACATCTGCAAAATAAAGATGGTGGCAGCAGCATAGTAGTGTTCGGGCTCATCCACTTCCGCTTGTTTTTCTTTCCTTTCTTTTTACTTGTTCTTCCTTTTTTTAAAAAAGAGTCTTTTCTCTTAACTTTTTGCTTCGATCGCAACGGCATCAGTGGCAGTATTGGCAAGAGTGGGCCCTGCATGAAATGGTGGACAAACATGGTGGCGTGGGCCTGGGGAGCAGCAAGGATGGGCAAATGTTGAAGGAGGAGGCATCTGGCAGCCGCAGCAATGCCAGGACGAGGCAGATGCGGATTCACCCCAGCCCGAGGTCTCGCAGTGAGCAAGGAGCAGGTCCCAGGCTCAATCCCCTGCTCCAGGCTCGGAGACTGAGCCAAGGCTCCAGGTCCACAGCTAGGCCTGGGTGCCTGACGGTGGAGGCGATGGCAGCTGGTTTTGGTTCCAGTGCAGGAACCAGTGGCACCAGTGACGGCTGCAATCGGTGAGGTTGGCCCAGCATGAAGTCATGATGCGGCAGTAATGATGGAGGTGAGAGAGTGCCACGGAGTGCCAACTTTTTGTTCCAGGTGGTAGCGCAGTGATACACAGTTCCAGCAGTTTAGTTGGTTTAGCAGCAGCGATTCGAGACGTCATGTGGAGGAGCCTGGATCCGGGCCCATGGCTGAGCCAGAAGCAGGAGCTGTTCCAAAGACCTCCTAACTTTATTGAAATAAGACTATAAGAAGCCCTGAGAGACGGAGCAAAGGGAAGCTGCAACAGTCTTGCCGCTGCTCCTGGAATTGCAGAATTAAATTTTTATTATAGATTCTTTTACAGTTATTACAGTCATTATATTTTACTAATATAAGATTTTTATTCATTTTTTTCATTAATATTCAATAGATACACAAATAGGAAAGGTTTGGAGGGCTATGGGGCAGGAGCAGGCAGGTGGGACGAGTTTAGCTTGGGATTATGTTTAGCATTGGCTGGTTGGACCGAAAGATCTGTTTCCATGCTGTATGACTCTATGCCTCTATGAACTTTGTGTTTTTTCCTGGCTTGATATTCCATGTTCTGGTTTACTTGCTATGTTTTAAGATGGGAGCAAATGACTGAGGATGTTGGAATCTGAACTGAAAAATGTTGGAGGTGACAGCAGAGCAAGCAGCATCCATGGAGAGAAAGCAAGCTAACGTTTCAAGTCTAGCTGACTCTTCATCAGAGCTAAAATTGTGTCCTCCATCTACCGAAAATGTCACAGGAAGCTCAAACTCTCAAACTAAACGCACACAATTTAAATTGTCTGGCAAAATAACTGAAATGCACCTTTTATAAGCTGGTATCAAGTTTCAATTTAAGTGATGGCTTTAACTGGTAGGTTACATAAACATTGTTCAATGATTGCAATATTAAATTGACATGAACGAAGTGGCAGATTTACGGGTCGCTTATAAGAAGTAATTATTATAGGAAAAAAAATGAGAAAGAACACATTCTCATAGATTAACTCATTTTCCATTTAAATCAGGGCAGTTGATTTCACAGTGATATATTATAACTTTGTAAATATGATTACCACGAGCTCATTTCATTGTCCCTACTGCAGCAGCTTCAGCATTTAAAAACTTTGTAACGTGACACATACCTTTTAAAAAGAAGTATTGCTGAACGAAATATGGGAAACAGCAATTTTCTACACGACATTTGAAGAAAGCATGTATTTTTTGTCTGTTTTTGACAGAATCCAACTTCTAATTCCTGACAGGAGATTACTGTGAGATCACATCCATATTGACTTGTAATTGAAAGCCACTGTCTTTTTAAAAGTAAAGGCAATTCATTTAAGTATATTCTTCGCTATTGCAAAATATTCAAGTATATACTTTAATTATGCACTACCTGAAAGGTATTTAATTTCCCAGTTTGTATTGTTTCCTCCTTTTCTATAATGCTTTGAAACTCAAGGGGCCTGCATATTCCCTGCACACTTGGCTGACTGGGTGAATTTTCCTAGTCCTTGTTCAATATAAGTGATTGTGAGAACTGTGGGAGAATACAGCAAGACTTTTAAAAATTTGATTCTCAACATTGAGAAAAAAATTTAATTTTCCCCTTATGTTTTTACTGATCAGTCTGCAATTTCACTAGTAAGTGGCAACGACCTCATTCCCATGTATTTGCATCTCATTATCAGTTAATCTTGCTTATTTATATGCAGTTCACAATTCTCCCATGCACTGTTGAGAAACTAGATGGTGCTAATTCCTGAGTTGAAAGTGAGCATGATTACCTACCGGATGCAGCTCGCCACTACTTCTCCAGGCCTTCATGTTCAGCTCCATTCACCAACACCTCCAAGAGCAGTGACTGTCCTCACACTTTGTTCATAGACGTCGGAATCAGCAAAACACCAGCCTCACCATCATGGTCAATCTTGGACTAACTCATAACACACTGCAGCACTTCATCACTGCTTTGTGGAGCGCATGGGCACCTTAAACTGCAACCAGGCTGTGACATGGGCCCAGTCTTGGTGGATCTGGTGCTGTGTCCTCTTTTGTCAGTCCACAAGAAAGAGATGGCTGTCTAATCCACTACTGTCTGCACCAGTATCTCAAGTCCATTTCACCAAAGTGAGCGCCAGTTTCCCCTTTCTGGGACATATCCTTTCTCTAAATGGTTCAACAGCAGATTATGAAGGCCAGTTCACTGCTGGCAGCGTTTGAAGTTGTGTGTAGCTGGGGCTTACCAGTATAATAATCCAAGGTGCCAGCAGTTCTGCCTCTTCTACTACATGATTGCATGAGAAGAGCACCATAGAGCCCAAATATATAACTAACGAGGTGAGCAGCGCAATATTGTGAGAGAAGAGTTGCCGTGACCCATGATGGAACTCCCTGCATGACGCTCCCTGAAAAGAACACTTAGTCAATAAATGAGAAAATTCAGCCCATTGTCACACTGAATATGGGATAAATCAATAGAGAAGTAAGAGTGATCTTAATTGCAGTGACTCTTCAAACATGTTTTCCCTCACTTAATTCTATTGTTGATTGCTTATCAACCATAAATATTTGCTTAAAACCGGTTTTGTCCAAAATCTGCAAAGGTAAAGTTGCCATCGTCTTACTGGATCATAGGGTTGCTCTCTCATTAGAAAGAGAAAACTGGTGATAGTTTAACCTGATGGTCACCATGCCTCAGGCAAGGGGAAAACAAAGTCAAGGAGAGTACTTTATGGTAACCCCAGCCATTAAGGGAATTGAACCCATGCTGTTGGCATTACTCTGCATCACAAACCAGCCATCCAGCCAACCGAGCTAATCAACCCCAGTGGTGGGTCAACAGTTACCCAAAAGGTTGCTTTTCAATTTATTCAGAAATCTGTTTAGAAGCCAAAACTGTTACAGGAAGACAAGAAGCAATTGTGTTTAATTACATATCTCTCAATGTTGACCGTAAGATGTTCTTTTTTACCCTCTAGAATAGTGTTGATCAGCTAATGATTGGTGTGCCCAGCCACAATGTCTTTAGGGAGGAAATTGCAAGGCTTTTGAACCAGTGAAGGATTGACATACAGTTCTAAAGCAGGATGTCATAAGACTTGAAGGGGAACATGTAGATGGTGATCTTCCCTATCTGAACCTACTATACTTGTTCTCAGTGGAAAAGGGCAGAAGAGGGAGCCTTAGTGAGGTGCTGCTGTGCATCTTTCAGTTAGTATACATTGCAGGTAGTTGTAGGAGGTGAATGGGGTAATATCAAGCAGTGGGCTTCTTTGTCTCTCAAACCAGCAAAGAAACCATGGGGCACAATTCCTGCAGACAGAATTTCTACTCTCCCCTCTGAACACCTCAAGAGAAAACATCACTGCAGGTTTGGATCAGAAATGTCTCTCAAGTGAAGTCAATGAAAGGAGTGAGAATACATCTTGACTGCTCAACATTCAAAAGGCCAACAATCAATTCATAATATTTCATAGGTCTGCACTAAATTGTAAATTAATCATTTGTAAATATCTGACATTGATATAGTCATGATTAAGCCAATAAGATGGCAAATGTAAATACCGTTCAAGATCCATCCATACCTGGGGTCAATTCCAGCCTTGAGTGACTGTCTATGTGGAGTTTGCACATTCTCCCCATGTCTGCGTGGGTTTTCTCCAGGTGCTCCAGTTTCCTCTCATGGTCCAAAAATGTGCAGATTAGCTGGATTGGCAATGGGAAATTGACCTGTAGTGTCCCCGGATGTGCAAGCGAGGTGGGTTAGCCATGGTAAATGTGGGGTTATGGGGATAGGTTGGGATCCTGGGTCAGAATGGGATGCTCTTCAGGGAGTCAGTGTAGACTCGATGGGCTGATTGGCCTCATTCCACACTGAAGGCATTCAACGATCCTTCTATAAGCAAACTGTGAGAAAGGATTTAATGTGTAATTGCAAATATATTAAGCAAAATAATGGCAATGCTTCAGAGAATGTTACAAGCAAATGAAAATGCCATTTTAAAATACTCAATCACTGTCGTCTTTCATTACTTGGCATAGAAGTTATGTTATAATAATGTTGATCAGTTTTCCTTTTGCATTGAAATGTTGCAGTAGGATCTGCAGGGTAAGGTGAGAAAGATATTATTGAGAGTTAATATGGAGATATGTGGCATAAGACAATATCATCCAAATCACATTAATGCTAGGAATTATTTTTAAACAGTGAGTAGTGTGACCCCCCCATTTTACTTGTGCTCTGTTAATAAGTTCAAGGCAGGTGGTGGCACAATGCAGGAATCTGTACATGATCAGAAACCAATTTCCTGTATTGTGCACAAGGAATCAAGAAAAGGTGTGCTCTTCAGGTGAAAGGGGGATCATTGGGCTAAGACACTTGTATACTGAAGATGTATATGATAATGAGATATAGCATGACATTACAGTGCCATCAGCAGTCATATGCAAGAAACTGTGAACAAAGGAGAGAATAGTCTAGTGAGAATACTCGTGAGGGATATGCTTATGGAGAACACCATTAATTACAAGAGTCTAATCAAAAGAGTTTGCAAAAATCGACCAGAGTCACTGACAACATTCATTCAATGGTAAAAGGAAACTGTTGCAAGTTACAAACTACTTGTAGTTCAGAATAGAACCTGATGCAACACAAGCCTCATGCAATACAAACCAACTCAGATCCACGTCAGTCTCAGGTAGACAAATTATTCTACCGAAGCAATATTCCCTTAAATTTTTGTGAATACGTATCATTTTCCTGTGGCATTTATTAAAACCTAAAACAACTTCCAAATAATTTCTTATTCTCAATTTTGGAATATTTATTTTCTTTTGTGTTTAATGAGTAATCACAGAATGTTACAGGCTTCCACTTATGATCATATATTGTGCAATAAACCAGTATCACCACGTGTGAGCTTTCAGATGGGTCTGGCAATCGTGTTAAGATGTCCCAATTAAAGTCATGTCTTTCAGTTTCAGTAGCTGTGGTCAGCTCAATGGGCTGTTCCAAGGGACAGACAATGAGTCAAACATCATCTACAGCTGGAGGACCATCAACTTGGTGAAAGATGTTCTTTGGTCTGCCTGAAACCAGCTGGTATTCCAGTGCATGGAGTAGTCCTTGACCATGTGTTGCAGGCTGGCAAGTTCCAAGGACCAGGACTACATGCTGAGGGATGCACTAAAATTTAGTGCAATTGCTGCAGAGGTGCAAAGGGGAAAGATCACTGCTGAGGGCCTTTCAGCCATAGTACACCTCAGGCTGTGTGCCTCACAACGAATGTATATTGTAAATCAAGAATATTGAAAATGTGTTGAGGCATCTTGGAGTGGAATATGGTGCAGGGAACTTTATTTCTGTTGCATTTTCTGCAATTTCCAATTTGAAATTTTTTGCTCTTGGGCTGTATAGCAGACATAGGATGCAGTTTGTAAATATTAAGAATATTGCAATCATATAGAGCGGAACATGTCGTGGGACAATTTGATTTTCTTGCAATTTCTGTAGCATTCAAGTCAATTGCTTTGTAATGTTTTGTGACAGATTTTATGAAGAAAATCCATCTTGCAAATATTAACTATAACTTTAAATATAGTGAATAGCATACACTACTGGAAGAAACAGATTTGGTTTTGCACCTTATGTAATGCTAACTTCGAACTGTCATATAATGGACTTAATTAAATTTTATTGATATAGTATATTTTTAGAAAAAAGTAAGGAAAAAAAGTAAGCCCAAAAAAAAGCATCAATGGATATAGCAAGCTGCAAAATCAGAGGCATATGACAGAACAATGCAGCCAATCAAGATGGTCTGGAATAAATTAAGTGTCAGTCCAAGGACAGAAACAAAGACAGTAAAGCATCAATGAATAACAATCATTGGAGAAATTAACCCACTTATGAAAAGTAAGTTTTGTTTTCTTCATTCACAGGATGTGGGCATTGCTGGCTATTGTCCATCGCTAATTGCCTGCAGTGCAGTTAAGACTCTACCTCATTGCTGTGGGTCTAGAATCACAACCACATGTAGGCCAGATGAGGTAAAGATGGCAGATTTCTCTCCCTGAAGGACAGTAGTGAAGCAGATGGGTTATTATGGCAATCATTCACTTTTCCTTCTGTAGCTGTTGTGAGTCATGAATTTTAACTGATAAGTAGAGATATTTTGTAAGTGAATCAGCTACTAGTAGAAGCATCCAGAGAAAGATGTTCTGACCAGCATAAGAATCATAAGGATCATCTCAGCAATCCATTAATAGGCTCTGCTAAAATACCTTCCAGGTTTCCTTCACTATTTTTCCTGAATTCTAAAATGCTCCCAATCCTCAGGCTTGCTGCTTTTATTGGCAATTATAGTGTTTTCTCTTTGGATCTAATACTAGCCCTAATTTATTTTCTAAGCCATGGTTGAGTTACCTTTCCTCTTTTATTTTTTGAGCCATTGAGTAATTGTGGTAATTTATGCATGATTCCTATAAATATCCACCATTGCCAATCTACTCATTTGAAGAAGTGCTTGAAATTGCAAGAACAAAAATAACTCTTAAAAAGTGACAGCTGAAAAGTATATGTCTGTATTTCAGCTATTTAATCAGTGCTGAAAAGTTACAAGAATCTCCCCTGAAAGGGAAAGTGGAGGGTGGCAGAAAGGGTGACAGACCTAGGTATTGCTGGTGATGTAGAATCCTTGCAGATGAGTTGCAGGGGGTGCCTTAAGATAGTGCAGAAGAGACAAATATGATGAACCTTGACAATCTAAAAGGACAAAACAGGACAAGGTATCATTCTATATAAAAGGGACAATTTGAACCCATTTGGCTTGGTTCAAAAGGAGTTTTGTCAAGCTTAATTAAGCAACCCTAAGTGATAATTATTAAAATATAATGCTAAAAAATTGAAGGGAGGGATTAAGTTTCGAGCTTGACTTTGAAAGAAAAAGGTATTACATCACAATGCTTCATCTCCCAGACCCAGTTATAGCTGGACTATCTCCTACTGAAACCTAACAGCAACCTCAGCATAATTTGGTTTAAATAAATTTGAATAGTGACAAGAACATGTTGAAAGTAACAGTGATTTAAATGATTTCTTGAAGGTAGATTGAAACGGTAATAACAGGGAAAGTGGGTAACATTAAGAAAGGGAAGGCAACAAAAGAGTATCTAAAAATAATATACCCTGGATGACAGAGGAAGCAAAAGTTAAAATAAAAAAGTTTAAAAAGAGTCAAATGACAACAATATGAGACCAGATTCAGTTAAAAATCAGGAAGATTAGCAGAAAAGATTAACAGGTGAACTTAAATTGAACAAATCTTTTACATGGGGGCAGAGGACATGGCTACAGTATTCAATGAATATTGTATCTGTCTTTACTCTGAATATGGATGATGTGAAGGTTGCAGTAAAATAAGAGAGGGAAGCTATAGGTTGGATAGTAATAGTACTGAGGATATATTAAAAAAGATCATTATTGAAAGTTGATGTCAACTGGTCTAAAAGGAATGCATCTTATGGTTGGTAAAAGAAGCAAATTTGGAAGTAGAAATATTGGTAACAATTCTTCAATCTTCATTGGATGAAGAAGTAGGAGGAGATGACTTGAAGTTGCAAATATTTTAGAAATATTCAGATATTGGCCAATCTCTGCAACATCATTGGAGAAGTTATTTGAGGGCTATTATCAGGAACAAAAATAAGCATTGGCTTGGAAAGGCTCAGATTAACAAAGAAGAACAACCACATGTCATTTATTGGAAGAGAATTGTTTTTGATTGACTTCATTAAAGTCATTGAGGAATTGGATGGTTATTCAAGAT
This sequence comes from Rhincodon typus, assembly GCF_021869965.1. Taxonomy (NCBI): domain Eukaryota; kingdom Metazoa; phylum Chordata; class Chondrichthyes; order Orectolobiformes; family Rhincodontidae; genus Rhincodon; species Rhincodon typus. Next base: position 31,762,458 of record NC_063354.1, read on the forward strand.
ACTGCATTTGATGTAGGCAAGGATTTTCGGAAGGTACGTTATGAAGTGTCATGCAAGTGGAATATTAAGTTGGAAACATAAGCAATTCAGGAGAAACTGGAGCATTCTGGGAGAAGTTGGTTCAGTCACCACTTCTGAACTGCAGATCGTGGAAGAGCTTGGTGTCAAGGAATGGTATGAGCTATAAAGAGGTGCTAGAAAAAAATAGCATTGTTTACTCTGGAGTGGCAGAAGCTGAGGGAAGACTTGATAGAAGTCAATAAAATTGAGAAACATAAATAGGATTGACAGTCAGAATCTTTTTCCCCCAGCGTTAAAATGTCTAATACTAGGGGGCATGCATTTAAGGCAAGAGGAAAATGGTCAATGAAGATGCGAAGGGCAAGTTTTTTTTGCACAGACTGGTACGAGTCTGGAACACATTGCCAGAGGTTGTGAAGGAGGCAGATACAATAGGGGTGTTTTAGAACCTTTTCAATAAGCACTTAAATATGCAAGGAATGAAGGGATATGGACCCAGGGCAGGCAGAAGGGATTAGTTTAATTTGGCGCTATGTTTGGTGCAATGTTGTGTGCTGAAGGGCCCGTTCCTGTTCTGTACTGTTCTATGTTCTATGTTACATGGTCAGCAATAGCCATCCTTTATTTCAGAATTTTGTTGTTTTATTGAATTCCAATTTCACCATCTGCCATGGCGGGATTCAGATCCATGCACCCAGAATATTGGCCTGGGGTTCTGGATTACCAGCCCTGTGTTTTGACTTCTACTCCACTGCATCCCCATTACTACCACATTTATCATCACAGTGTAATCATATAGAGCAATGCTTTACAACCAGCTCCTGGTCACGTTACCTAACATATTATAATTCCAGAGGAATTACTTCAAATTGTCAAGCTCCCAAATGAGGAGAGATGGGATTGAGGAGACTGCTCCTCTTCTTTATTCACTCGTACTGTCTATTAGTCCCAAAAAGGTTAATTTACAAAGGATCCTCACCCTGCTGTGTATACCTGTCCCAAGACCAAACAAGTTTATGTTTTAAAGGGAAACAATTCAACTTCGTGAGTTAACAATATAGTGAGTTTATCAGCTGCCAAACATTAAAAGAAGTAATATTGCAACACACATGCACATAAGAAATGATAAGTAAGTCCAAAATAAAGGTGAAAGTTATAGGGCTTAGTTTCTAATAATTTGTGTAGAGTAGATGATAGAATGTTGACAGGTAAGCAGTTGATTTTGGAATTGCTGGCTTTGCAAGTTAATTGAAATTCTTTTGTCCTGTTTCCTTTTGACAGTGTTTTACTGGCAGCAATCAGAATGAGAGAGTCCTCCTTTTGTTCCATTTCCTTTTGACTAGCATCTACCATCCTATCACTAATAGAAAAGTACTTTTTTCACACAGAAGGTGATGAGTTTCTGGAACTCACCACTTAAAAGAACAGTTGAGTAAGCAACTCCTATAACAATCAAGTAGTATTTAGATATTCACTTGTATTGCCATAGCATCCAGGATCCATGGGCCAAAAGCTGGAAAATGGCGTCAATGTCATTAGATCTTTGGTGACTGGCAGAGATGCAAATGGGCTGAAAGGCCTCATTCTGTACTATAAATGTTCATGAGTCACTCAGAGCAAGAGAGTCCTTCTTTACCTACAACACAGTGGTCACAAGGAGCTGGTACTTTGACTATGACCATCACCATATACCAGCAGTCAAACCTAGTCCCTTAGCTCACCAACACACCGTCTTCCACTAGTACAGCCACACCAGAGTTGAAGTGGCTTTCAACCCCAACCTTGTATTCTGAAAAGGGGAGGCTATAATCTCTCTCTCCTGCCGAGAAGGTTATCCCCACCTCCCTCACTACCTTCACAGTTTAAAAATTTGCCAGAATATTCTTATTTTGTAATACATATCCCTGTTTCAAGTCCATTCCTTTGAAGTTTCCATGACACCTCATTCAGTGTGACATTTCAAGTCCACTTCCTCCAGGCAGCCACAAAATCTACATTCTCAGTTATTTTGGCTGTATCAGTTATTGTAAAAAAAACTTATTTTAGAAATAATGTTTGATATGTCTATAGGTAGTCTCGCATTATGATCAACCTAAATGACAAATGGGATAGGAAAAGATCAATAGATTGAAGGAAGAATGACGCATAACAACATTTTAAGTCTAAAGTTTGCGCTGTACTATTGATACAAGTCAATGAAACCCAAATCAGTTAAAGGAAACAAATTACTTTTTTCTAAAATATCTGATTGCTTTTACTCATTTTTCTGGTTGATAGACTTTCACGGGAATAGAATAGCAAAGGCCAAACAACATGAAAGTTGCAATTTCATTCAAGTGAATATTTCAGTGTTGCTTCCAGTTGGATGGTTACTTTTCTAAGGAGGATATCAGAGAAAAATGCAATTCTGCTTATAACACTTACTGCACATGTACATTTTCCAAAACTAGACAGCAAGCAGTATCAGAAATAAAATAAAGAACCCTGAATGCTGAAAATCTGACAAAAGCAGAAAATGCTGGAGAAACACAGAAGTCTGGCAGCGTCTATGGAGAGAAAGCAGAGTTAATGTTTTGAGTCCAGTGACCCTTCATCAAGCAGAATCAGAAACTTTGGCTACTATTTGACCATTCCAAATTTAGGAATATATACCAAAAAGTACTGCTTAACTGATACCATCATTGAAGGGCACTAATTCAGCCACAGTGTGGAAATCAAAGCATTGCCATCATGTTGTTAATATCATAACTTATTACATCTGTACAGGCACAATTCATTGGATTTCAAAGTAAAATAATGACATAGTAGCCAAATTTAAAGCAAATTTGAAGAAAGCCACAATAATCCTGGAGTGAATTTTCCAATACTATCTCTGTGAACATTTTGAATTTATTCAGACACACAACCCTCAAACCGTATATCTTCATGCACCCAGTGAACATACATATATCGACCAGTGTTTTATTTTACCAAAATTTGACTGCTAAGATTATATGAAGAGTCTGCATCAACACTTTTCCAACAGCTACGTATCTTTATAACATTTAGTAACACGTAAACATTTCATGCTGAATTTTTCCAGGGAGTCTTTGCTGAATGAGATTTGACACAGCATAAAATATAGCCACATCTGTAGCAAATGTAAACAGTTTGATGTGCTACAGGCATTTATGCCACCAGTTTGTGCTTACATGTACTTAAATATGTGGGAGGCAAGATCCAGACATCTAGCTGAACATTACTTTGTAATAGGAATAGGAAATAGTTATTTTGTTCATTTTAAATAAACAATTTGTTCACATTTATCTACATCTTCAGGCTATTCAGAAATGGATTGTTCTTCCAAAGGACAAACAAAGTCTTGATGATGGATCTGCACATATTCGTCATTAAAATTTGTGTTGAAAAGTTGGGTGCGCACAATAGTGTTGCTCTTATTTACGGATGTGATCATTATTGGCTAGGTCAGCATTTGTTGCTCCTCTCGAATTGCTCTTGAAAAGCTGTAGTCCACCTGATGTCGGCACATCCATAGTGCTGTTAGGAAGGAGGTGCAAGATTTTAATACAGCATTGTCTGACTTGTGATGCAGAAGGATGCCAACGGTGTGGATTCAATTCTTGTACCAGCTGAGGTCATCAAGGTAGACCCACCTTCTCAACCTCACTTCTCGCAGAGGTGCAGCAACCCTTAAGTTAAACTCACCACCAGTTGTCTCTCCCTCTCTCTCATGAGACAGCAGACGTATGGTCATCTGGGACTATAGCAATATTATGTATTACCAGGAGCCTAGAATAGCTGAGGGACACAGGTCACAAATGTGTGAGGATAGGATCTGAGTAACAGGTCAGGGGCAAGGACTGAAAGAGGGATCAGAGAAAAAGATTCAGCAGCTGGGTTTCATGAGGCACTTTTCAGGATCCAACTCCCTTAGTGAGGTATTCAGTGGCATTAAATGTGGAAATACATGGATTTTTCAACTTCCCACATGTTGACTCTCCCACCATCACAAAGTAACTGACTAATACTGCACGCACGACTCGGCCATGGCCACTAACCCTCTGCTTCTGGGGTTGGCATGCCTGACTCTTAGCACATCCGACCCCAGTTCAAGTGTTGCGTTTTGTTGCACACATCACAGAGACATGTCTGATGTGTCAGAAATTTGACTATTTTCAAGCATTGATATTGAAAATCCTGCTGTATGACTTTATGACATCATCTTGCATTCCAACTCAATCTTTCCTAAGTCCTTAAACAATGGAGCAACCTGCCTTTCTAAATTTTCCGTTACACACATTCTACAGGCAAAGCGAGGTTTTGTGTAATATTTTCCGATCATTCTATAACTTCTTCCCCTTAATCTTTTGAATCTTGATAATTTCCTGCACAGTAAGCATCTAGATCAAGATCTAAACTGAATGATAAAGCAACAGGATAAAGAAAACAGGAAATACCACCGAGCGAAATTCCTTTAACTACAAATGTAGATTGGCATATTCTGGGCAGGTAAATGCATGGTTGAAGTATCCACTTGCAGAGACAAAATTTAAAATGGTGACGTTCATTGATAATACTTATCAAATTGTTGCCAAATAATTCTGATCGCTAGGAAGAGCTGACCAGTAATGCTGTCTGATCTGGACCCATTATTGATCTTCGCTCGACAATGCCATGATCCAATTGTACAACAGCCAGAACTAGTAGAAAGAAGCTGGAGAGTTTGTGCAGCTACAACGAAAAGTGTTTAAGTTATGAACAGCATGGCAAGATAAGTAAAAGGATGCTGAATACTTCTACTTTTTTGATCACTTTGAAATGCAGTCTTTGTAAAGCAACAAAAGAGACAATACTTCTTTATGTATTGTAATCTAACACTACATCTGAACGTATGTTTGCTATTAAAAATTTGCTTTGTAGGATTTCTCATTTAATCTCACTTTTGAACTTCTGCCAGACTCCCCTCAAACATAGTACCATCTTTTCTCTTGTGTATTCATCGTTGCAGCTCTTGATCTTCGTTTGATTATTGGGTTCAGTAGACCTCTAGGGGAAAGAAATCTACTCCTGTCAATACTAGTTGATAACACTTAAATAAATATCAGATCGGGGAATATTTTTCTAAATTAATTCAAACTAAACAAATGCATCCCATTTTCTATCATTAATACTTACTGGAAAGAGCAGTCAAACAAATACACTTGTCCAGCTACACAGTGGTAGGGAAGCTTTATTTTCTTGACCTAAAGATGCTTAAAATAAAAACAAAATCCTCAATATTGATCCTAAACTTGTTTACAAGGCCCATGATTCACAATATTAAAAATAGAATAGATACAATTTGTGTGATACTATTATATTTCTAAGCACTTTGTTACATTTTACTTGCAATGTTCAAATGGAAAGGGAACTTCTGAGTTTATGCATTTGTTGAATTGAATTGATTTGAATGATTAATTTCCAGTTGTATTTGACAAATAAATACAATGGAAATTGTAGTATGTTGCCACGCTCTGGCATGATTTTGAGTTACAGAAGATATTAATTTATAGACAAATGGCTATTATTCATTTGGGAATGACAAAGACATGACAGAATACACCCTTCAAAAACTTCATTAAGCAATATGCAGCCTAATATTTTAATTTAATTTCTGTATACCAGAAAAATTGTTAGGAATAAGAGTTAGAAACTCATATTTGTAATCTTAAATCTTAAGTAATGTCATGTGAAACACTGAAATCTGTAATAATAATGGTGAGCATGATATAGATAAGAACTAGTTATATGTGTTTTTAATCAACCTAACTAGATGTGTTATAACACACTTCTGGAACAGGTGGGACTTGAACTCAGGACTCCTAGCCCAGATGTAGGGACACTACCACTGTGCCACAAGAGCTACTTAGGGATATTTCTCATCGACCTGTTACATTCCTCCAGAGCAGGTGGGACTTCAGTCCAGGTCCCCTGCCTCACAGGTAGGCACACTATTACCGCCCAAAAAGACCTACTTATATAATAATTAACCCAACATCACTATCCTTTCCTCATTGAGTAGCAATTAATCTGTGATTGGCCCCAAGGTCACATACCCACAACGTGTATCCGTGTAGTGCCCTGAAAAGGACAATTTGTTTTATATATTAATGACTTGGACTTCAACATGGGAAGCACAAATTTGCAGATGACACAAAAGTTGGTTGTGTAGTGGATTGTGTAGAGGATAGTTCTAAGCTCCAAAATTATATAGATGGGTTGGTAGAGTGGGCAGGAAAGTGGCAGATGGAGTTCAACTCTGATAAGTGTCAGGTTATGCTTTTCAGGATTTCAAACAGTAAAATGGAATACACAATAAATGGGAATATACTGGCAGGGGTAGGTGAAGTGAGAGATCTTGGTGTGCAAGTGCACAGGTGCCTAAAGGCAGCAGCACAGGTAGATAAGGTTGTAAAGAAAGGACATGGAATGGTCTCCTTCATCGGCAGAGGTATGGAATAAAACAGCAGGGATATAATAATGACACTGGTGAGGCCACAACCGGAGTATTGTGCGCAATTCAGGTCACCACATTATAGGAAGACCATAATTGCTCTGGAGACCTCATAAAGAGGATTTACGAGAATGTTGCCAGGGCTGGAGAATTATAGCTCCAAGGAGAAATTGGAGAAGTTGGTATTGTTTTCCATTGAGCAGAGAAGGCTGAGGGGGTGACTTGATTGAGGTAAAAAAATTGTGAGGGTTAGAGGTAGAGGTAGAGTAGACAGAAGGAGTCTGTTTCACTTGGCAGAGAGTTCAAAAACTAGGGGTCATAAATTCAAGCGAAGTGGCAGAAAGATTAGAGGGGACAGGAGGAAAAAGTGTTTTATGTTGAGTGCATTATGTTTGGTGCGTCTGGAATTTGCTGCCTGAGTTAGTGGTGGAGGCAGACATGCTAAACTTTTTTAAGGAGTACCTGGTTCTGCATCTTAAGTGCTGTAAGCTGTAGGGCTATGGACCATGTGCTTGAAGATGGGATTAGAAAGGGCATCTAGATGTCTTTAGGTCGGCATGGACAAGATGTTCCAAATGGCCCCCCTTCTGTGCTGTATCATTTCTATGATTTTATGGTTCTAATATCAGCGTCAAGACAGTACAACTATTTTCAGAACTTGACATGTTTTTAAGCAAAACCAAAAGGTGATTAACCAATATACATCCCATATAAAATACATGCATCCATTATATATCAGGTAGTAGATCTCTTTAATAAATTTTAAGGTCTATTTTTAACTGACTTGTTAAAAGTTTATATTCAAAATAAGCAGAAAATTAAAAAAAGGTAAGCAAATACAGAACATAATAATTAACACAGTTACAAGGAACTTTCAATTGCAAATCAACGTGCTCAACAGAAGGTTCACAAGGGTAGCCCATGAAATGGCTACAAATACACATATCCAAAACTCTCAAAGGCTGAAAAGTTAAGTGCACTCTCCTCCTAACAATTCAAAGCTACTGAATTACAATTTTAATTCAAAATGAAAGCCTCTTGTTTTGTTTTATTAGTTACCTAAGACCAAATGTTCAATAATTCAAATTGCAAGAAAAGATGGAGTAGATCAAAAGGTGAAAAGACATTAACCAAATAAAATCAAAAAACTGTCAAAACTTACAACAAAATAATTAACCATGCAATGACAGTTCTACACTTGATAGATTTAATAACATTATCTGCTGAAAGCATACCCTTACATGAATAACTTGAGACAAGAGCTTAAACAAGTTTCAGATCCATTATTGGTATTTGGGGGAGATTCAGAACACAGCGTGCACCATGTCCACACACTGCCGATAATCATCCTGGGTAGATACTGAATGGACAAGTTAAAACTTGCTGTTTGTATGACTTTTAACTCAGAACAGAAGACAAGTAGAACATAACTAAGGAAGTTTCTTTTACTGTTTAATATTGCCCTATTTTTGATTTAGTTCACAAGGAAATGAAGATGTCCTTAGGCAAGCCATTTTGAAAGATTTCATGTCATGCACTTGGTTATTAAAGTTAAAGTATAACATTCAAACTCAATTATAAAATAAAATAATTAGGACTTTGTCGTGGTTTTCCTACCATTCTTCCTCGACCACAATTCTCTCAGATCTTTTTATTTTTGAATTTCTAGAATCTTTATGCAATCAAAGCCAGACATATGTATAATATTTCGCCTGACTCAATCATACATGCAGTCAAGTCAATCACTGACACACGTCATGAAAAACAGAAAGACCTTATGATCCTCATCAACCTTCAGAGATACAATGCCGCAGGTGAGCAAATCATTAAACAAACAACAGAAAATGCTGGAAACACTCAGCAGGTTAACAGCAGGTTAATCAGCCCTGTAGTTTAAATGGATATGTCAATGTTTTAGGTGCTTTCTCTTCATGAGATGTTGAAAAAATAAAAGGAGAACATTTAAAAAGAAAACAGGTACAGATGATAATAATGAGCTTAGAAAATGACATACTAAATGAAAGTTAAGGAACAACCTTACAAAATAAGATGTAACCAAATCTCTGGGAAAAAGAAAGTAGGGGTTTTGATGCAATTGCTATCCATGGAGTGTGTCCCGAGATGGGAGTAACTAATGGAAGCCCAGAGGACCAGGCAGCATACTGGAATCACCAGCTTACTGCAACCACCTTCATGTCAGGAATTGTCACTGTCTAATTTCTATGCTGTGATAAGAGAACAGGAATAGTTTCTATCAGGTGGGTGGTGGAATGGGAGCCTGCATATTAATGAAACAAGATTTGGTAGTAATGAGGGTAATAATGGGTAATAATCCATGTTAATAGGCCTCATTTCGATGCCTGAGACTTTATCGTAAAATGCAACTTGTCAGTCTTGCCATCGAGAAAGCCTCATTCAAATTCCCATGTGATTCTTCCACATTTCTCACCGTAGCCCACATTGCTCAGGGTATTCCATCCCATGTCTAAGATGTCTTCTCAATCTAGCTGTATGAAAGAAAAGGAGCTTTGCTGTTAAACTTGTATCTCATCTTATTTCTGAAGTATATTTTCCATTTGGTACCAGAATACATGTGATGTTTACTTTAAGGTTGACACACATGTTAAGTTAAAACATATGCAATTCTTATTCAGAATTCTATTCAGAGATGAAGTCTTCAAGGCATGTGACAATGTGGGAGCTTTTTAATAGAACTATTTTCTCTCTCAATGCTTCGCTGAAACTGTTGTTTGGCGTTCCTTTTCATCCTTGAGCTAGTAGCTGTCTCTCATTTGGCCAACTTCTGGTAAGGGTGGCACAGTGGCTCAGAGGGTGGCTCAGTGATTAGCACTGGTGCCTTACAGCACCAGGAGCTCGGTTCAATTCCATCCTTGGGTGATGGTTTTTTGGACTTTGCACGTTCTCCCCGTGTCTGCGTGGACTTCCTTCAGGTGCTCCGGTTTTCTTCCACAGTCCAAAAATGTGCAAGTTAGGTGGACTGGCTGTGCTAAATTGCCTACAGTGCCCAGGGATGTGTAAATTTGGTGAGTTAGTCATGGGAAATGCAGGATTACAGGGAATAAGGTTAGGGAGGGATGGGTCTGGATGGGATTCTCTTTGAAGGGTTGGTACAGATTTGATTGGCCAAGTGGCCTTCTTCCGCACTGTGATTGGAATCTATGATTCTAACTTAATTGGAGTTTACATCTGCGCATAATATTCAATGTGCTGAGAGGAGAGGACACACAGGAGAACTTTCAGTAACGGATTGGCAATCAAGGTGGCTCAGGTCTTAATTCATTTATGTAGACACACAACTGAGAAATGTGTAGATAATCTGCAAACTGTTTTCCTGGATAAGCCAGTACTCTGCATTCAAATTTCTGAAAGATTTTCAGAAAACTATTTACAAGTTATATTTGTCACAGCCATAGTTTTTTTTTGGAAAAGCATCATTTTTAGATTAATTGAAGAATACAGAAAAGATAAAAGAATGGGGGATGTTTTTATTGTAAAAATACAAAAATACTTTCTATAGATTCCAAGTTATAAGATTTAACCATCTATGAGTGAAATTTTTGGCATTTATGCTATCTTATCTAAAGAAGAAAACCTTGAAATAAAAACATGAATATAGAAGATAATTATTATGACATGACTGCATCACTGGATATAGGAGCTAGTGAGATAGAAAAAGGGGACCCTGAAAATGCCAAGTAACTCTCAAGAAAAGTTCCCAGAAAGCCCCGAAAATATATATTATTTTGACCCTCTTGGTGGATGGGGTGCCAAACAAGAAGACTGCTTTTCTTGGACAGTGTCAAGCTTGCTGAGTTGTTCCAGCTGCACCCATTCAGGCAAGTGGAGAGTATTCCATCATAGTCCTGACTTGCATCTTGTAGATGGTGGACAGGATTTGAGGAGTCAGGAAGTGAAACACACACCACAGAATTCCCAGCCTCTGACCTGCTTTTACCTACAAATTTATGTGGCTCTTTCTGTTCAGTGCTGGCTAGTAGTAAACCATAGAATGTCGATTAGTAGGATTCAGTAATATTAATGGTACTGAATATCAGACTGCTTCAGTATCTAAAGAGAGGTGATGTATGCTGTGATAACAAGGTGTAGAGCTGGATGAACACAGCAGGCCAAGCAGCATC
>NC_063354.1:31783131-31849450 GCF_021869965.1 Rhincodon typus
TGATGCTGCTTGGCCTGCTGTGTTCATTCAGCTCTTCACCTTGTTATCTGAGCTTTTCCAGCAACTTTGTTTTTGTTCCTCTCTCACCAATGTCAGATTGGTGGCTCAGACTAGGTTTAAACCAATATAGTGTACATATGAAACAAACCTACTCTACAGAACTAGCATTTAATACACCCTCAATTGCTTCAAGACTTTATTAAAATGAATGCCCTATAGAAAAGCATAAATGTTCTCATAAATAAATGAAACATTTTAAAATGCAGTAAATAGTAGAAGAGATTATAGGTACAGATAAACATAGGAAAAAATAATTAATGTAATCCCATATGGTATCAAGAAACAGCAGAAATGATCAGATATTGCGAAGGCTGTGGTCTCTGACAGTTTGCAAGATGTGTTCCAGTTCTCGCTATGTCCCTAGCCAAGCCAATCTAACATCTGAAGAAGGGTCCAGACCCGAAACGTCAGCTTTCCTGCTCCTCTGATGCTGCTTGGCCTGCTGTGTTCATCCAGCTCTACACCTTGTTATCTCAGATTCTCCAGCATCGGCAGTTCCTACTATCTCCAACACAACTACATACTGGCATCTAATCAGCAAAGTGGAAAATAGCACAGGAGTTCTGCTCCACAAAAAAAAATACAACCTGGCCAATTACTGCCCTAATAATTTCCCCTCAATCATTAGCAAAGTGATGGAGGGAATCATCAACAGTGTTAACAAGCATCGCATACTTCACATTAGCCTGCTCATTAAGCTTAGCTTGGGGTCTGCCACAGCTTGTGATAGCCTGGTCCAAACATGCACACAAGAGCTGAGCTCCTGAGGTGATGAGAGACTGACTGTCCTTGACATCAAGGCTGCATTTGATCAAACAAACCTGCCAGAAGCCCTAACAGAAGTGGAACTGTGGAGAAAATACTCTGTTATTGGGGCCTAGTGCAAATGAAGATGGTGGTGTTTGTTGGATATCAATTATCTCATTCCCATCCATCACTGCAGGAGCTCACAGCGGAACATCCTGGCCCAGGGTAAGGACAATACCACTGTGCCACAAGACCCCTATTCACCTCTGGTAGATATTTTCTGAATCAACCTGTTCAGAAATTACATACCTTTGGAGCAGCTGGGAATTGAACTCTGGCCACCTGATCCAGCGGTAGGGACACTACAGTTGCACCATAAGTGGAACAATAGAAGAAAACTCAAAAATTTTCCTTCGGGAAATAGATGGTCCAAGCCAAGCATTTTGCCAAAATGATATTTATGTCAATGGACATCTCACTTTTAAGCTTGATTGGATAGCAAGTGACTATATTGGGCAATACTATACCATGGCTGAAAAAAAATTGTTTGCAGCCAACACCAAGACAATTACAAGGACCCAAGAAGTATAGCACTCAAGATTAAAAGATTAGCTACAAACTACACTACAACACAAGGATTGTCAAATAGTCAAGAACCTGTATGTACTTTGTGATCAAGCATTTTCCTTCTTGAGCAAGAAGAACTGTTTTATCCTCAACATTCTTCGAAAGATAGTAGAGACTAGGCTTTAAAAGATAAAGAACTCCTTTGATCAGGATTAGGGAAACTCAATACTGAATACGACATCACATTAAAGAAAGATGTTGAGTCATTGTGTCTTTACACAGCAAAGAATATTCCACAGTTTTTCCCTCAGAATTGATTCTAACAATTTGCTTACTACTGAAATCAAACTGACTGGCCTATAATTATTTGGCCTGTCTGTTATACACTTTTTAAACAACGGTACAATGTTCACATACTTCCAATAATCTAGTACCACATTTGTATCGAGTGACAAAAGTAATCTTTAGGGCATTCATTTTATCTTCCCTGGCTTCCTTTAACAGCCAGGAATATAATCCATCTGGCCCATCCACTTTGAGGATATCAGTCCTTCTAGTACTTCCTCCTGCATCATGCTTATTGTATCTAATATTTCACACTTAGAGTCATAGATTCATAACTCTTTGACTAGAATGTCTACACCATTCCTGTCCTTTGTGAAGGCAGAGACAAGGTAGACTTTTGTCTCATTTGGCAATTATGACTAAACCTCTAAGATAACTGCTCAAGAAGTTATAAGTTAGCAATTGGAATCCATGCCAGAAGGCTGCTTTCCAAAAAAATCATGCTAACGGTCAATGAATGTCCTACCCACTACAATCTATTCTTTTCAATGACTGTAGCTATTGATTTTTCAGCTACATGCTAGGGAGCAGTGATCTTGCAGTAACAATCAGACAGGTATCGAAAACCAGGTTACTGTCAGACAAAGACATTGTATGCAGTCATTGGGAAGGAGGCTGTTTTGGTCATGGGGGCTTTTGGGAGATTTTCAGACTACATCTTTGACCTGAAAGTGCTCATAGTGACAAACCATAAATCACCTGTTTCCTTACTAGCTGAGGAAGAGTTGGCAAGCTCCATCAATTTGCTTAGTACCACTTCCTTCATGGCTGTAATTTTGTTAAGTTTCTCTCTCCTTTCCACCTCCTAACTTACTGCTATTATTGGAATAACTGGTGTCAACTGGTCTCAATTATCTTTAGTGCATGTCCCGGTACAGTGGCTTTACCGGCACAGTGGCAGTGTCTCTGCCTCTAAGTAAGGAGTCAGAGTTCAAATCCCACGTTCTCTGCAGGCGTGTAATGACATTTCTGAACAATTTCATTGGGAAATATCTATCTTGATTCATTCTTTAATGGACCATCATTTACAGCATCATTATGCCAGTCCAAAGGTCCATTGATTTGACCATGAAGATCTATTTGGAACATCAACAGTATTTCACAAGTGTAGATGACTTATTAGTATAAGCCAATTATGTCACTTTTGAAAAAAGATACTGATTTTCATACACTGGCACCTCCACACCACATCCTCCCAAAGACATTGACCACCCAACCCCACACCGCTCCCCCCACCTCCCCCGCACCCCCACCCCCCACCCCCACAACTCCAGTTAAGTCCACAGGACTACAACAGGTTTAGTGGAAGCAGTAAGTTGGCCATTGTAATAGATGTCACCATACACAATTGTTGACATGGTGCAGGGCTGGATGAACACAGCAGGCCAAGCAGCATCATAGGAGCAGAGAGGCTGGCCTGTTGTGTTCATCCAGCCCTGCACCTTGTTGTCTCAGATTCTCCAGCATCTGCAGTTCCTACGATCTCTGATACAATTGTTGACTTTTTGGAACAAGAATTATGATATTGGACATGAGACGTTAATAGGAAATTTACAGTCGTTCAAGGGACAGTGGACTGGCAGTGATCATATATCATTCATACTGCTGAAATTGTACTAAGAAACTGCAGGAGCCTCATCCCATGTGGGTCAATTGCGCACCAGTATTTGATAGAGATGAAATCAATGAAGAACATGATACTGGAAATTACTAACAGATCTCACGTTATCAAGGATATAATCAAAGTCAACAGTTTTAACTCCAAAGATATACCAACCTTCCAATTCTGGTAGAATTGTTAACCTTCCTGAATTTGTAGGGGAAACAGGTTACTGATAAATGTAAGTATATACACAATGCATTAGTATTGGCAATGGGAAAAAGAGCTTGGAGTGTAGTGTACCAGGGTCTAAAAGGGTTAACACTGAGGACAGCACAGCCTAATACACTGATATGTATGGACTCAGGTGGGAGAATAGTTCTGGATTTTATAAGAGTCAGACCTAACATCGAAGTCTCCCTCATAATCTTAGTAACAACGCCTGTCATACCACAATAAATTGTACCTGATTATTATCGTGCAACTAACAACACCTTATTGAAGACAACAGTCTTTTCTCATTTGGTTACCACATAATTTACGTGTACCACACTAGTCCAGTCAGGCTTTTTAGATAACAAACTAAAAGAACAATGATGGCTGTCAATCTAACTGATGTCTCTTTCACCAAGGCTGCTGTGGTGAGGATCCACTATAGAACACTGACTGTCTGTACAAGAAAGAATAAAAGTTTCCAACACGCCAAATGAAGAAGAATGGAGAGCCCTCCAATGTCTGATAAAGATCCTCCTCTTAACCAACAGTGCCAGAACCAATCCACTAACATTTGTTGTTTCTGGGGCCCTTGTGTAAACAGTTGACTGATACGTTTGCTAACAAAACAAAAAGCCTCACTTCAAAAAGTAATTCATTGTCTGTGAAACATGTTCCGATCTCCTGCGGACATGCTAAGATCAAGGATATCTCTTACAGGCTTTGTTTTGGGATATATTTTGTTCCAAACATCATAAATAAAGGGTTACAACAACACAGGGTTCCCTTGGTGGGTTGGATGTATGAAGGTAACTCTGAAAAACTTGCAAGTATGAGTGTAGCTCACCCTTGGTGTCATTAGATTTTCCTCAGGTGGAAGGTCTGAAACAGTATGGAGCCCCTGTGTACCTTAATATAGAAAAAGCTTCTAGGACTTGACATTAACACACATCTAGCATATTCCTAAACAAATTACTTTTGTTTTAAACTGAGTTTGGGATTTTGACAGATTATATTTTTTCCTTGTATATTCAACTATGCTTAGAGATATTTGAACTAATACATTAGTTCATATAGATTATGTTAAAAAATGTTTTAATAAACATTTATGTTCCATAGGCAAGCAAAGGTATTGGCTGAAATTTCACTGAAACCTATTTAAAACATAAATAAATAAGAAAAAATAAATTTAGCAAATTTCAGGTATTATTCTAAACGTAAAACACAAACTTAAGATATAAGCTTCAATGTAAATGTGGCTGAACAAAAAATATGCTTTCAACTCAACGCAAGAACTGGAAAGTCATTCAAACAGCAAATCCTGTTCAATATTTAAGAACTCTGCTGGCTAATTAGAATTCCTTTTTGAATTGGTAACCCCTTCTTCTTGCTGTTGCTCCTGCACTTCTCTAATCTTTACATTTGTTTCTGTGTCTCGTCTTCTTATTGATGGAGGATTCTTTCCACTTTTGTGTCTCGTTTTGTGATTTTTCTCTGTTGTGCCTAGTTTATTGGCTTTGGTTTCTTTTCATTTTTAAATTGTCACTATGCCAGAGTCTCTGTCTGTGGGCAATCCATTTGCTGCACACAGAATATATTCTATCATTATAGGGGATCACACAACAAAAATATGTCTATGTCTAAATGATTCTATGTCTAACGTCATGACTTTGGAATAAATTTTACATATAAAACTGGACTCCAGCCATGAATCAGATGATGGATGATTGACTTCCAAATCAATTCTGCTGAGGGTTTCTAAAACCACAATTCCCTCGATATTGGAGTCACTAGTGTAAATAATTGTCAAGTTTTAAACAAAATTATATACAGTATAACTTGCTTTCTGTGATCCTTGGCTCTCAGTTTACCAACCTTTGGTTTGCAAGCAGGCTTCATTCATAAAATCAGCCAAGCCCACAGGGTGAACTATGCACACCATACATATGTATCTAAAAAGGGATGTTTTTAATCACATTTTTAATTACATTTTTAAAATGTAGCCAGAATGTTCTGGCTAATAGCAGAGTTTGAATCACTGATATCAAAATCTGTTCTAGTGGAAGCATGGGGGAAGAGAATATTCAAATTGGTGCAGTTTGGGTGTAATTTGTGCCAAAATTGCTGATCAAATTCAGAGCAGAAACTCTACTTTCATGCATTTAAATATTACTTGATGAAGACTTGCCAAATTATTCAGTTGAATAGCAGAGGGGAGGGAGCTGAGCCATTCAAATCAGGGATTTCCCCAGCTCAATCCTAGATCCATCAGTTTCTATCCTCATACAAAGTAAGTAAGGGGCTGGAGAGTGGAAGTTGGGCAGTGTTTCCCATTCTGAAAATCTGTAATGCCCCTTTGAATTCTATATGTCAACACTGGCTAAATTCAAGATTAGGCTGGATCAACATGTTATCCAAAAGAAATTGCAGACTAGTTACATTTTAGCCACATGCACTAACTTCTGCAGAAAACGAACACTAATGCAATACCAGACTTAGTTAATGTCTATTATCTTCTGGAACCCAAGGAATTTAAACATTCCATTCAAGAAATCATTTCACTCTGCTTTTGATCTTTCCCTTTTACCAATCTCATAAAAACAGTTAAAGCATACACACATATGTTACACATTTCCTATTAGAGTCACATGCTCAATGATTCAGTTGATTAGGCAAATTACTCAACAGAGTTGCAAAGAGCTGCCTTTTGATTTATTGGACAAAATAAAATCAAGTCTCAAGTTTATTATAGCCCATATTATTGCCTATCATTAAGTTCCCTGTTGAAACTCACGGTCTAAGGTCTTCAGAGATGAGCAAGTGAGAAAAAAAAAATCACTGAGCCAGGCAGTTAGTGACAGAGCTTTATCCATTGGAATTCATTAGAATTTGGTTCTTGTTCTGCCACAGAGAAATTAGCTAGTACTTTGTTTTGATTTTGGTAAGTGGTTGAGATCTTTTCTATTCTTAAGTTTTAATATAATACACAAATTTCTGGTAAAATTAATAAAATATATAAACAATGTAAATAAGTAAATACATAATTAATTAAAGCTCATTAATGATGGCAGGTTATGTTATGCATCAAGACTGCATCATGTGGGAGCTCTTGGATACCATCATGATTCAGCGCAAATATGTCTGCAGTACATTTGAGGTTCAAACAGCTTTCGCTCTCAGTTGATAAGTAGGAGGATTGACTACAAACGCAAAAGCATATCAAGGAGGAGGGAAGTTACCTCTCTATACTAGAAAGCAGTCTCATTGCTTCTGATGGGATCTTCTGATTTGGTCAGTAGTCAGGGACAGAATGGTAATGGGACACAGAGGGCAGAAGTGCAGAAGACCTAGCCCCTACAATTGTTCAATAAGTTTGAAGTTCACTGAGCCATTTGGCTGAGACCAGGGTCTTCAGGGTAGGTGAGCAAACTGATCATGGCAATTATGGCATTGGAAGGCATACAAGTAGAGTGAGCAGCAAAGAGTGAAGTTATAAAAGGAGGTAGTGCAGCAGGGATATTGACATTGTTTGCTGTAGCAAACAATGAAAGTCTAGATGGCTGTGTTGACTCTCTGATGCCAGGGTCCAGAACATCTGCTCTGGACTATAAAGGAACTTGCAGTGGGGGATGGAGGGAGTGCGGTGGGGAGGGAAGGACCCAGTGGTCTGTGTAGAGACCAATAACATATATAGAAGATGTATGAAGTTCTGCACAGAGAGTATGAGGATCTCGGCACCAAGAAGTAGAAGCTCAAAAGTTACTACATCTGGATTATTACCTGCCCCACGTGCACATAGGGTGAATAACTGTACAAAGGTGAATCCATGGCTCAAAGACTGGTGTGGGAGACACCAATTTATAGGCCACTGGCACCAGAACTGGGAGAGTGGAGGCTGTACTATTACAATTAACTACAGAAGTACAGCGCTGTAAAGACCAAGCAAAGATAGGTGGGAAAGTACATTGTGAAGGTTGAGTGAGTGAGCAAAAATCTGGTAATGTGGGAAATGTGAAGTTGTTCATTTTTTTGTTGGAAAATGAAAAGCAGCGTATTACTTATATGGAGAATGATTGTGGAATTCCGAGGTGCAGAAGGATTTAAATATGTTGGTGCTTGTGTCACAAAAATTAGTATGCAGGTACAACAGATAACTAAAAAGACCTTTGGGATGATGTCTTTTATTACAAGAGTAACTGAGATTAAATTGAATAATTTTTGAAATTAAAAGTAATGATTTTATGCTTCTGTTATACTGAGAGCTAGCAAAACCACATCACAAATATTATGTGCAGTTTTGATTTCCTTATCTAAGGAAGGAGGTAAATGCATTGCACTAGTTCAGAGAGGGTTACTAGATTGTTACCTGGAATGAATGGATTGAACAGGCTGGGTATGTTTCCATTGGAGTTTGGAAGTGTGATAGAGGTGGGGGGTGGGGTGGGGGGGTGGGGGGAGGTGACTTGATTGAAGTGTGTAAGATCCTGAATGGTCTCGAAGATTGATGTGAAAAGGATGTTTCCTCTTGTGGGCCAGGTCAGAACTAGGTGGTACTATTTTAAGATTTGGCTTAACACTTTTAGGACAGAGTTGAGGATAAGTTTTTTTTCTCAGAGAGTTACATGACTTTGGAGTTCTGACTCACGTAGTGGTAAAGGCAGGTTGATTAAATAGTTTTAAGAGAGATAGATTCTTGATGGTAAGGGAATTGAGGGCTGTCTGGGATAGATGTTAATATGGAATTTAAAACATAACATATCAACCATGAATGGAAGAGTGGATTTGAGGAGCTAAATGATTATCTTTTCTTATTTCTTATGTTTATATATTCAAGTATTCAAATTTTAGGAAGGCAATAGGTGCCTTTAGAACTGTAATGTAGACAAGAGTTAAAACTTTGCAGAAAAGGAGAGGATAAGGAGCAAAAATAAAAATTCACAAGAAGAGAACAACATTTGTTGCGATACATAGCAGGCAGTTTGATATTAGGGTACCCAAGATATAAGATTTTCCAGACTATAAGCAGACACTAAGATGGCATGTTGTGTAGTTTCTTTTTAGAGTAGAAGGATCAGTTAGAATGTTGAATGCACCTTTCCAACAAAGTTTTCTTGGATCTTGAGGATGTCAAAGCAAAAATGCAGATAACTTCCCTGCAATTCTCTGTAACATATAACATCCACACACGAGTATTTCTGAAAATGCATTACAATACTAGCTCATGTTTCTTCACAAGCAAGTGGGACTCTTATTGGTTTATACAACGTTAAAAGGAAGAAATTGGAATGTCTGCATATAAATTCATATCTATTTTTACACAGGATTAAATTTTCCCGGTGATGGCTATTTCTGGAATCAAGCTATTAAAAAGAATTTTGATTTATTTGATATATTTTGATCTAGACAAGCCATTCCCAATGTAGATGAACCATTCAAAGCCAAGTTCCTTCTTTGAAAATTCAATTACCAGTTCATGTTTGCGCAGGTACCTGACCAAAAGTACAGGTGCATCTAGCTTTGCATGAGAAAGCTGTGAAGAAGCTCAGAAGCAGGAATGTGTTATGAAGAGATCAAATAGTTGTTCACGTTCATCCTTTGTACAAAGGGAGTCATGAAGTAACCCATAATCCTGTCTTTGTAATTAATTATCACCAAAGTAAATAGTAGAGAGATTTTAATATTTATGAGCTTTAAGGCGGCAGCTAATTTTTCTGGATACAATGGAAATAATCTTCAGAGGGTTATCAGGTGGTATGCTTTGCAATTTATTCAAAATAAAAAGCCTGCTTTTTGTAACTTTATTTTTAGCTTTAGCTAAGCTACTGACTCTACTTCTGCATTATAACAAAATGCAATAAGAAAATACAGATGTCTTTTAAAATTGCATTGAATTTAAACAATATTGAATGACCAGACAGAAGTCAGCTTTCAGAAGAAATAATTTATTGAAGTTCAGTTCTTTCATACCATTCCATTTTTGCAAAGGGACTATTATGTTTCCTGCCCTAATAGATGATCCTAATAAGTTTTGAGAAACAACAGCTATTTCGAAGATTCTATTGCAGCAGGAACATATGGAATGGCCTGTAAATTATTGTTAAAATAGAAAATCGAAACTATTTTCTCCTGTTAGTTGATGCGATAAT
The DNA here is from genome assembly GCF_021869965.1 of Rhincodon typus. NCBI lineage: Eukaryota > Metazoa > Chordata > Chondrichthyes > Orectolobiformes > Rhincodontidae > Rhincodon > Rhincodon typus. Next base: position 31,792,810 of record NC_063354.1, read on the forward strand.
CAACAGATTTATAAAAAGTGTGAAGCTTTTAAATTTTGGTGTTTCAGTCACTGCAGGCGAAAAGAGTATTATCTAACACTTCTCAAAAAATTTAGATTTACAGGCATGACCAATTAAATTGTCTCCTGTGCTGGATTACTGTTATGACTCAGTAAACCTTATTTCCTTTGTGCTTTGCTTGAAAGACCAGAAGCATTTTCTTTGGTTTTATTTCATCAAAATAGTAAAAGAAATACAAGTTTCTGTGCGTACTCCCAAGCCCTTTTTCACCTTCACTTTATTTTCTTTCCAGGTTTTGGTCAAATCAGAAAATTTTGTCCTGCTTCTTACTCCTAGACTAAAAGCCTACCCTATAGCTAAGGGAATTTTACACCAACATAACTAGAGCTAAAGTACAGAATATCTGTCAGCATTGGATGATTTTAAATCAAAATTGTCTTTTTTTTATATTAACTGCTCAGAAAAGCTACATTTGAGCAAGAGAAAAGGGGATTAGTTATATAGAATAGTTCCATAACCAGACAGTGGGAAAACATACAGTGAAGTTATTTAGAAATGCAAATAAAAAGCATTATGGACACAAAACACAGTGGAATTTTATCCTTTTTCAACACTCAACCCTACAAAGACCATTTTAAAAAATCTCTTTTGAAAAGTTTTAAACTCCATTGCTACTCAAGATACAAACAAAACTATTTCAAAACAATTTGTAGGACAAAATACATATGCCCAGTTGCTGTTGGTTTTGTCAGACCACTTGCATGAACAAAAATATATTAGTAGGTGATAGGTTGAGCAGGACAAGAAAAGGCCTTATTGCAAACCTCCAGCATCTTCAATTACCATTGAAAATCATAACATTAAAAATGAATACCGACACATCATAGGAACAGCAATGAGTGGGTAACAAAAGATCCAGACTTCTGAGTGTTTGGTTTCTACTTTAAAAATCTCTGGGCAACCCACTAAGAGTAGACAGTCTAATTCAAAACAAGGTGAGTGGCAACTATTAGTAGAAAGTAGGGGGGCTGCCAGGAGAAAAAGACAAAATGTCTTCAAACAGACTAAGCATATCTTCTAGATATAATTTCCACTGACCTTGTATGTAAGTCAACAATGTGCAGACTATATATAATAACATTTTGATAATTGCTATAACAACGTAAATAAAATTTACAATTATCAGTTCTATGAATTTAGAAACCAAGAAGAGAACACTGAAACCAAATTGAGTTACCCAAATCCATAGTCTAACATTCAAATAAAATTAAATAACTTATCAGCAAATAACATCCCGAACACAATAAACCATTCCAAAGTGCTTCACACATACATTATAAAACCATCATGACACTGAACTACTTAAGGAGATAAAGGGGCAAATATCTAAAAGTTTCATTAAAGGTAAGTTTTAAGGAGTATCTTAAAGGAAGAAAGTGAGGTAAAGACGCAAAAAAATATTATGGAAGGATGTCTAGAATTCAAGGCATACACAATTGATGGCATAGCCACCTAAATATACAGAAATTAAACTAAGAAATGCGTAGAAGATCAGAATAAGAAGAGTGCAGATATCTGGGAGGGTTGTGGGACTAAGAAGATCATGAGGTAGGGAGGAGTAAGGCCATGAAGACAGTTGCAAACAAAGGTGTGTATTTTTTTAAAAAAGGCACTGCTTCATCAAGTTAGCAAGTATTGGAGACATTAGTTGCTGAATGGATGAAATAGTTGTGCAATGACCAGGTCCTGTCACCAGGTCACCCTTTGTTTATTGGTGAGCAGTACACTGACTGTGGCCAGCCGGTTCAGATTCAGGAGATTCTAATCTCCTGGTTATTTTTTTTTCTCTCTCCTGGTTATATTGATCAGCCAAGGCTTTCCTGATTGGCCCAGGCTAACAGCCCCAGTCAAGAACCTTGTAGTTAATGAGGTCAACCTGGTTCCACTCACTACACCCCCTCCCCCTACCCCCGTCAAAAATCTGGGCATGTAGGCCTGATCTTGCGGTTTTTTTTTTTGCAATACTTTCATCCCAGGTCCAGTTCCTCTGACTCAGACTCAGACTCAGACACAGGCGTCGTGCACCAGACCATAGGCTGTCTCTTGTGTCTGGAATGTCTCGGAAGAGTCTCCTCCTCTTCTTCCAGTGGCAATGGTATCGAGGCTGCATCCATTTTGGATTCTGAGGTTTTCTCGACGCTAGATGGAGACAGAGCATCTGTACTTTCTGCTGGGCCTTCTGCTGGGTTGTTCTGAGGGGCCAGGTATGTTTTGCTCCTGCCCAAATGTGAGGTAACGGCTTTCGGGTGATCCACGTGTTTGTTCTGGATCGCATCACCTACTTAAACTTTGTAAGTCACGGGACCTGACCTCACGTCAATCTCACCTTGTACCCATACAGGGCCATTTCCATAGTTCCGACACCAAACTTCATCCCCTGAATTAAATTGTCTCTCTCGCTGAGAGGAGGTATTTGGCAGGCATTGGTGGTCCTGCTGCCATTTCACCCTCCCCCTCCCCAGTTCTGGGAATATCAGGTTTAAACTGGTGTGGAGTCTTCTCCCCATCAGCAACTATGTTGGATTTATCCCTGTTGTTGCGTGTGGAGTGGTCCTATAATCGAACAGGAACTGGGACAGTTTGGTATCAATTGATGCTGTGGACTGCTTCTTTAAACCTGCCTTCAACGTTTGGGTCAATCTTTCTGCAAGACCATTGGAAGACAGGTGGTATGGAGCTGTCCTTATGTACCAAATGCCATGGACTTTAGGAAATATTTGAATTCCCTGCTGGTAAATGACGTCTCATTGTCCGTGACCAATACTTCTGAGAGTCTGTGTGTCGCGAACAATGCTCACATCTTCTCAATCGTCATCCCTGAGTTTGCTGAACAAACCTTATGCACATCCAATCTCTTTGAATGGGCACCCACAATGACCAGGAACATTGATCCCATGAAGGGACCGGCATAGTCAACATGCAACTGAGTCCAGGGTTTACCTTTTCATTCCCACGAATGTGCGCGGGCTGCTGGTGGTAATTTTTGTCCTTGTTGGTACTCTGGGCACTGCCCTATCATCATAGCTTTGTCAGCATCCAACCCTGGCCACTAGGCATAGCTTCTTACCAGCATCTTCATCTTGGAAACCCCTGGATGACCCTGGTGGACTTCCAGTCATAGAGTCATAGAGTGAAAGAAGCCCTTCAGCCCAAACTGGTCCATGGTGCCCACTCAGCTAGTTCCAATTGCCCACATTTGGTCCATAACCCTCTAAACTCTTCCCATCCATGTACCTATCCAAATGTTTTTAAAATGTTGCTATTGTACCTGCCTTGCTGTATGAGCAGGTTGCCCCTTCTTAAATCTTCCCCCTCTCGCCTTAAACCTATGCCCTCCAGTTTTCAATTCCCCATCCCTGGGAAAAAGACTATATGCATTCATCCTATCTATGCCTGTCATGATTTTATACACCTCACTAAGGTCACCCTTCATTCTCCTACATTCCAAGGAATAAAGTCTTATCCTGGCCAACCCATCCCTATAACTCAGCCGACTAGTCCCAGCAACATCCTTGTAAATATGTCTTTCTTATAACAGGGTGACCAAAGCTGTACGCAATGCACCAAGTGTGGCCTCACCAACGACTTATACAACTGTAACATAACATCCCAACTCCTATATTCAATGCCTCGACCGATAAAGGCCAGCGTGCTAAATGCCTTCTTCACCACCCTGTCCACCTGTGATGCAGCTTTCAGCGAACTATGTACTTGTACTCCTAGGTTCTTCTGTTCCACAACACTCCTCAGGATCTGACCACTTATTGTATAAGGCCTACCTTGGTTTAACTTGCCAAAGTGCAACACCTCACACTTATCTGTACTGAAAAAAAACAAAGTTGCTGGAAAAGCTCAGCAGGTCTGGCAGCATCTGTGGAGGAAAAAACAGAGTTAACGTTTCGGGTCTGGTGACCCTTCCTCAGAACTGATAGTGGCTGGGAAAACATCAGTTTATATGCAGAAAATAGGGAGGTGGGTGGGGTAGGGAGTAAATGATAAATTAGAGCCCAAAGAGAGAGAAAGACACTTGGACAGACAAAGGAGTTGCTAACGATCTGGCTGGGAGGGTGAATAGTTGTTAATGGGGACTATTAGTGACTAACAACAGGGGGTGTGTAGTGGCATGCTATGTGGTAGCAAGGCTTGGTGTGTGGGTGGGGGACTGGGACATGGGAGAGTTTAGGCCCTAACATTATGGAACTCAATATTGAGTCCGGAGGGCTGTAGGGTCCCCAAGCGGAAAATGGGGTGTTGTTCCTCCAGCTTGTGTTGGGCTTCACTGGAACACTGTAGCAAGCCGGAGACAGAGATGTTGGCCAGGGAGCAAGGTGGTGCATTGAAGTGGCAGGCAACAGGTAGTTCAGGGTCTTTTTTGCGAGCAGAACGTAGATGTTCTGCGAAGCGGTTGCCAAGTCTACGCTTCGTTTCCCCAGTGTAGAGGAAACCACATTGTGAGCAGTGAATGCAGTAGACTAGATTCTTGGAAGTGCAGGTGAAGTGTTGCTTCACCTGGAAGGTATGTTTGGGCCCTTGGATACTGGGGAGGGAGGAGGTAAATGGGCAGGTGTTGCACCTTCGCCGGTTACAGGGGAAGGTGCCGTAGGGCTGTGGGGGAATGTTGGGGGTGAAGGGAGTGTGGACCAGGGTGTCCCGGAGGGAACGGTCCCTGCGGAAGGCGGACAAGGGAGGGGAAGGGAATATGTGTCTGGTGGTGGCATCTTGCTGGAGGTGGCAGAAATGGCATCTAATGATCTTATCTGTATTGAATTGCATTTGCCAATCCTCAGCCCACGTCCCATCTGATCAAGATCCCTTTGTAATTTTTGATAACCTTCCTTGTTATCAACAATACCTCCTAATTTTGATTCATCTGCAAGTTTACTAATCATGCCTTATACATTCACATCTAGATCATTACGTAAATCAGACATAACAAAGGTCCTAGTATCTGGCAGCGACATTTTCTCGGGACAATCACCTGGCTCCCCACAGCAATATGCTATCTTCTACGATGATCTAGTCTCACTGGGTCCAAAAAGGTTTCAATCCTGGTTGCGATGACCCTTCTGTTTCCCCCATTACAACCAGTTGTTTTAGTTTCACTAGGAGAGCACCTTTTTGCGTCCACAGTCGGATATTGCCTGTGGTGACTGCAAAGGTGTGCAGAAAGTTTAAAACCAAAGAGGACTCTCCCAAGGAAGGCACCACTATCTACCAGTGGGAGACGGCTCACGGCATCTACATAAGCCACTTGTCTTCCTGGATGGCCTTCTAACTTATACTTTTACACGCTGAGAATAAGGCCCCAATGCTGAATTCTACTGGAAGCTATGGGCAGCACTGCCTTGTCTTCTTTCAGTAGCGGTAGCAGGGGTTTGTAATCTGTGACTATGATAAATTTCCATCTGGACATTTACTGGTGGAACTTCCTCACACCAAATTTAATCGCCAAACCTTCCTTCTCTATCCGGGCATAATTGCATTTGACATCAGCCAAAGTCTGGGAAGCATATGCTATCAGGAATTCCTCCCTGATGAGCCACTGGCAAGCCAAGGCTACACTGATGCCATAAGGGGAGGACAGTGCATTTCAACACTACTTCTCATTTCGGATCATGGTGGTCCAGTAAATGGTGTTCTCCAAGCTCAGTTGGACAGGTGAAGACGTCCACTTCCAGTGGGAAGCCCTGTAGTTGCCATGCTCTACTTGCCACATTTTCTAATGACAAGACCAGCTGCAATGCCTGTTCAAAGTCCTGTTGGGCCTCAACTAATAGCTGCTTCTGCATGGTTACGTCATTAGTCCCACATACCAAACAATTCCTTAGCATTTCATTCAGGGTTAACCCAAAATCACATACCTCTGCTAGTCATTGTAACAGCTGGATAAAACCAATAGCATCTCAGGATTGGAGGAAGTTTGGGGTAGTAGTATTCTTTAATCAACTCTTTGAAGGTTTTAGTGTCTGGTGCCTCTAGGAATGTTAAGCCCCTTATAACCGAAAACGCTGCGGGCCCCCACGCAGTCAGAAAGATTACTCATTACTTTTCACCTGCCCCAATGTCATTTGCCTGGAAAAAATTTTTCATTCTCTCTGCAAACTGGGCCCAGTCTTTGACAGGGTCAAATGAGTCAAGCTTCCCAAATAGAGGCATGATGCTTGAAATGCTCACCCCAACTCCAAGATGACAGTTTCAAAAGAATGTTCCTCTGGCGTGTCCTGTTTTCTCCAGTCGTCACTGAAATAACTGCGCAGAGGCCCATCATCAAGTCACCCTTTATTTACTACTACACAGTACACTGGCTGTGGCCAGCCGGCTCAGAATCAATCCTCAACTGAGGACATTCTAATCTCCTGGTTGTTTTGGTCAGCCAAGACTTTCCTGATTGGCCCAGGTTAACAGCCCCAATCAAGAACCGCATAGTTAATGAGGTCAACCTGGTCCCAATCACTACACCAGATTTGCTATAAGTTAGAGGGCATGTGCAGCAGGGTTAGAGATTCCATTCAGTTGGTGAAGATTAGAATACAAATGGCTTTCTAGGGGCTAAATAGCATGGTCACATCTGTAGAAAGCAAAGGTATGGATAACATTTCTTGCAGCAGATGAGTTGAAGTGGAGTCAGAAAATACTGTGGCAGTGGAAATAGGGAATCTCGGGGCCAAATATACCACCATGACTGTAACCAGTTTGTTTCAAACTTCAGACAATTGTCAGGGAATGTAACTTGCAGAGGATACCTGAACACAATGGCTTATCAGCCTTCCCAACAGTTAAGTGGAGCAAATACTTTCTCAACCACCAGCAGGATTTCTCCCTAATGACATCTCATCATCAAAACAGAAACATTAAGAAGGTCCAAACATAATTTCCATTTGTCAGAACACTTCTTCCCAAATAACAGGTTAAGTGCTTTTGAATTACAGGTGGAAAACGACGCTTGTGATTAGGAGACTATACCACATAAGTATTTCAATATAAATACCTCACTTAAATCCTGAAAACCAAGGCCAGCATTGAAAGCCAGCACTGGCCAAGAAAAGTCTTGGGAGCAGTTTAGAATTCAGCAAAGAAGGACCAAGGGATTGATTAAGAAGGGGAAAATAGATTACAAAAGTAAGCTTGTAGACAACATAAAGATGGATGCTAAGAGTTTCTATAGGTATGTGAAGAGAGAAATGTAGGATGCCTACAGACAGTAAAGGGGGAATGTATAATAGGGGACAAAGAAATAGCCAAGGAACTGAATACATACTTTGGTTTTATATTCACATAAGAGGACCCAAATCAGATATCAGAATTGTTGGAGGATGCAAGATTTGGTGAAAGGGAAGAACTGAGGGAGATCAATATTAGTAGAGAAATGGTGCTGGGGAAATTGTTGTGATTGAAGGCCGATAAATTCCCAGGGCCTGATAATCTACATCCCAGAGTACTTAAGGAAGTAACTCCAGAAATAGTGGATGCATTGGTGGTCATCTTCCAGGATTCTATTGACTCTGGAACAGTCCCTCCAGATTGGGGGGTGGCTAATGTCACTCCAATTTTCAAAAAGGGAGGTAGAGAGAAAACAGGGAATTATAGACCGGTGTGCCTAATATTGGTAGTGGGGAAAATTCTCAAATCCTTTGTCAAGGATTTTATAGCAGAGCATTTAGAAAGCAGTGGCAGGGTCAGACAGAGTCAGCATAGATTTATGAAGGGGAAATCATGCTTGACAAATCTGTTGGAATTCTGTGAAGATGTAACTATTAGATTCGACAAGGAGAAGCCAGTCGATGTAATAGATTTGGACTTTGAGAAAGCGTTTGACAAAGTCCCACATAAGAGATTAATGTGCAAGATTAAAGCACATGGGATTGGGGGAAGTGTATTTAGATGGATAGGAAACCGGTTGGCAGAGAGAAAACAATGTGTAGAAATTAATGGGTCCTTTTCAAATTGGCAGGCAGTAACTAGTGGGGTGCCACAGAGATCGGTGCTAGGACCCCAGTTATTCACAATATGTGAACAAAATGTGACATCTCCAAGTTTGCAGATGAAACCAAGTTGGGTGGGAGGGTGAACAGTGACGAGGATGCAGAGATCCTTCAGCGTGATCTCAACAGGTTGGTTGAGTGGGCAAATCAATGGCAGATACAGTATAAATTGGATCAATGTGAGGTTATTCACTTCAGACGCAAAACAAGAAGACAGATTACTACCTTTTGGGAGACGGGAGTGTGCAGCAGGACCTGGGTGTCCTTGTGCACCAGTCGCTGAAGGTAAGCATGCAGGTGCAGCAGGCAGTAAAGAAGGCAAATAGAATGTTGGCCTTTATAGCGAGAGGTTTCAAGTATGGGAGGAGATATGTGTTGTTGCAGTTGTACAGGGCCTTGGTGAGACCACACCTGGAATTTTGTGTGCAATTTTTGTTTCCTTTTCTGAGGAAGGATGCCCTTGCTCTTGAGGAAGTGCAGTGAAGGTTTACCGGGCTGATTCTGGACTGGCGGGTCTGACTTATGAGGAGAGATTGACTAGGTTTGGATTGTTTTCACTAGAGTTCAGATGAATGGGGGAGGATCTCGTAGAGACTTATAAAATTCTAACAGGGCTGGACAGGGTAGATGCAGGGAGGATGTTCCAGAGATGGTGTATCAGAACCAGGGGACACAGTTTCTTCTATCCACCTCCCCCTCTCTCCCTATTTATTTCAGAATCTCCTTCCCCTCCCCCATTTCTGAAGAAGGGTCTCAACCCAAAACGTCAGCTTTCCTGCTCCTCTGTTACTGCTTGGCCTGCTGTGTTCATCCAGCTCTACACCTTGTTAACACAGTTTAAGGATTTGGAGTAGACCATTTAGGACAGAGATGAGGAGATATTTCTTCACAGAGTGGTGAGCCTGTGGAGTTCATTACCACAGGAAGTGGTTGATGACAAAACAATGAATATATTCAAGAGGGGACTAGATATAGCACTTGGGGTGAATGGGATCAAAGGTTATGGGAGAAAGCAGTTAGACTATTGAGTTGGACATGGATCGTGAAGAATGGTGGAGCAGGCTAAAAGGGTTGAATGGCCTCCTCCTGCTCCTATCTTCTATGTTTCTATGTGTGTTTCAACCACATGGACTTACGTAGATAAACCTAAAATCATATGATGTTGTAGACTGTAAAAAGGAATTTAACAGTTGTTAAAACAGATTGGGGAAGATGGGTTACAGGTGCTCATTAAATTAGCAACGGATTTAAAATGTAATCGAATAGACAGACTAAACAAGCCGTTAAAAGCAATTTGAAATTGTTAAATCTTCACCAAATGAAAATTAAAGAAAACATATAATTTGGATAAAATGACTCTGATATTCATAATGATCCTTTTTTGTTATACATCAGCGATATTAGGTCTTCAGGTTTCCAGAATTTGAAATAATCATATTTTTGGATTCAAAATGTAGGAGCTTCATTAAGTGTATTTCTTGGAGCTCTCCAGGTGCCTGGTAGACTAACAAGTTGTTACTTCAATGCAACAGTAAAATTTGGCAACTTGAATGTTTTTTCTTATAACAATTAGTTCCTTTATTTTACAAATAATATAACATTCTACAATACATTTTTTCTACCCAAAAGTAAATTAATGCCAATAATTAGACAATGGCAAGCAAATTTTTAATACATGCTCATTGCCTAGATAACACGAGTTTTATAGGATAAAAGATACTGGATAATAATAATCTCACCTGTTGAGATTTAGATTTTTAATTAATTTATGGGATGTGAGCAACACTGGCAAGGGCAACATTTATTTCACATCCATAGTTGTCCTTGAGCAGAATTCCCATCCATCTGTATCCTGGGGTAGGGGGGAGAGTACGGGGAGCTACCATAGGTCATAAACATGATTAGGTCAAATACATAGAAACATAGAAAATAGGAACAGGATTAGGCCATTTGGCTACTCAGTATCCAATTGCTGCTTTGGCTCTAAACCCTTTGATTCCTTTAGCTCTAAGAACTATATGAATCTCTTTCTTGGAAATGTTCAATATTTTGTCCTCAACCACTTTCTGTGGCATAGAACTCCAGAGGCTCACCACTCCCTGGGTGAAGAAATTTCTCCTAATATACACACTAAACCTATGGCTATGATAGCAAGTCAGCTAGGGAATTCTGCAGAATCCTTTTCCTTCTCTTTCACACAGCTAATAGTGTGGACTGGAAGTTTTGTGGAGGCAGTTTTAACCAAGGCATTTGAAATTATGTTAGATGATTATATTGAATAAAACAATGTGTAGGTCTTCAGGGGAAGAATAGCAGAATAGCACTAAATTGTCAAACACATTCAGCGAGCCAGGGTAGAAATGATGGAATACTTCTGCTCCATTACAATTCTCTGACTTTGTGATTCAATGAATAACTCACCTCCTGACTCCCCAAAGCTTGTCTATCATCTATGAGACACAATTAATTCTCCACTTGCCTGGAAGAGTGAAGCTTGTATAACAATCGAGAAGCATGTATGGGAATGGTACCATTTCCAAGCCACTCACCCTCCTGATTTTGAAATTCATTGTTGCTCAGTAAAGTTTTGGAATTCCTTTCCTAACCCTATGGGTGTACCTGCATCACAGGCACACAGCAATTCAAGAAGGCATCTGCCAATTTTTCTGCCATTCACAGTAATGCCATTGAATGGCAAGAGGAGATGGTTGGATTTTCCCTCTTTGAAGATGATCATTACCTGGCTCTCAAGTATCCTGGGTATTAATTGCTGCTTATCAACCCAATCTCAAATACTATCCAGGTCTTGCTGCACATGTACGTGTAGACTGCTTCAATATCTGAAATGTTGTGAATAGTATTGAACATTGCACAATCATCAACAAATACCCATGCTTCTGAACATAAGATGGAAGAAGGCCTTTAGCTTATCATGAAAGGTAGCATTGTTTGCTGACAAATCATAAACTATTCATACTGGGCCAATGAAACAATATCACAAGTACTTTTGCTAAATATATTTGTAGAAGTCCAAACCAATTTAAATAAATTGATTGTCTAGCCATTTTAATTCCCTTTTTTAAATTGTTTCCTGGTAAATTGTAATGTCCTCTGTATTACCTGTTTTCTGTGAACTCTTCCATTTTTCTATTGAATGTTTACAGCATGTTGCACCTTTATTATTCTTGGTTGCTACAGTGTAGGTGCTTGTGTGTTAGTCAATGTTGACTGTCCTCTCAGTCGAAGTGTTAATATATCACAGAATATAAAGGTTATTTTGAGCAAGAATTCACAGCACAGTTTGTATCATTTAATGGATTTTTTTGAAGAAATTAATACAAGGTGTAGGGAGCACTCTTGCATGTGAGTCTAAAGGCTGTATGTTAAAGTCTTACTCCAATACCGTGCACAAAATCCTGCCTGATGTTTTTGTGAAGTATGGAGCAAGTGCTGAACTGTTGGGAATGCCATCTTTTGGAAGGAATGCCAAACTGTTTGCCCTCCTTATTAAAAAAAAACTGCTTAAAAGAACCTAGTGCCCTATTTGATGAAGAGCATGAGAATGCTTTCATTGTGTCAGCCAATACTTATTCTTTGCCTAACTGCTATAAAAACAGATCATTGAGTTATTCATTTAACATGTTGTTTCTGAGACCGTGCCATGTGAAAATTGGCTGCTGTGTCGATCGTGCAGTAACAGAGGCTGGTCGTAAAGTGTTCTAGGATATCAAAATGTGCAATATAAATGCCAGTTTTTTTTCTTTGTACAATTTCTAATTTTTATTCCTAAATTCTTTATTGGATTGTAAAGTGTATATTTATGATATTCCACTGTTCTTCATGCTCAATTTTTCTAATTCCTTGCTGAAGATATTACTGGTAAAAGAAATTCAACTTTTTTATAATGTGATTATTTAATCCATAGCTAATTTGACTATTTAGTTACACAACTCCAATTCCAAACAGGTGGGAAAATTTAAAATGTATTTTAAGCCTTGCTACATGTTATTGTCCTTTCAAATTGTATTTCCCTTGATGTTCTTATTGATCATGTCTTAAAGGCAAAGATGGACACTACAGATCTCAATAGTTCAGTGACAAAAATCCATCAAAGGCAACAAAACATCCTATTGAATAGTTTGTCTTCGGGGTCATGAGCAGACAGGAAGTTTCTGGGGTCATTTCATGGAATGATATGTTCATTATTCTGCTTTAGCCCTCGGGAATGCTGGGATTGATCTGTCATTTATGGTGAAGATTAAGCTCAGCAAGGCTGATCTACATGGACGCAAGATGTTACTGAGAACTCCCACATAGTGTCTGTGGGTTTAAGGAAATGTTTTAGAACTGCACATCATGAATGTTTCATAATGACATCTTCACTTGCTGAATACAAAAGCTGGGAGCAGGCACAAAGGAAGCTCTGATGTTTCTTAGAAGCAGGCACAATTTATTTAATGTTTTCCTGATGGAAATGAGAAGACATTAGGTTAGCTTAGTGCAGATTTTGTAGTAACAGATTGAACCAGAAAAATTCAACAACCAATTCTGGCACATTTTTAAAATCAGAACTTATACCTATGCTCTAATATTAAGACATACCAAGATTTGAGCGTAGGTGAAGACACCTTTAATCTTAAGGTATAGAACAATCAAGCAGAATGCTGCAACTAAAATTAAAGGTAACTGTGGCTACACTTTGTAATATGTCTGGAATAATTCTCCAAATGATCAGATTTTTATTTATATATGTTATTGCTTTCCCAACAATTGTCATGTAAACAGACCTCAAAATTCTCATCCCATTGAACTTTTATTAGAGTTCTCATCCACGTTTTGTGATTGAACCTTTCTCATTCACTCAGACACTTTGCTGGATGTCAGAAGAAAATGATTACAACTCTGTATTTTAAGGACATGGATCACAACCGTCTTTCAATAAAGAATGATATGTTGCAATTAATTTGGATGTATTATATCTAGTCTCATTCTAAGATTTTGTAAGGTTTATTACTATACTATGATGGAAGCACTCATGGTAATGTCCCTGAAGACTTTGACATGTTGGTGTGTTTACCTTTATTCATGTAAGGAATTCAACATATTTATAGCATGTATTTAAACTGCTGTGAAAGGTTAAGTTGCATGAGGTCTAGTTAGTAAAAGGCTATATCTAATTCAAGTAGTTTAATAATATCATTATTTTTCAGTCCCTATTACTGAAATGGTTATTGCCAAAGTCCTGCCTTCATTAGGTATAGAAAGAGCCTGAAATTATTTAACCAAAGAATTGGTTATTATTCTAATTTTGACATACTTAATTTAGATAATGAGTTATGTTGGCTAGATACATGCTATAAATTTATCTCATGGCTTTGTTGTTTGCTTTTTTTGAGGTAATGTAAAACTATGACTCCCCTAAAACCTAGCAAAGGAATTATAAAAATGTAAAGAAAATACCATATTGTTGTTCTCTTAGCATGAAATTTCAATAAACTGAGTTAAAACCTATCTGTTTCCATATTACTTATTTTGATATTTGTGTGAGTTGTGAATAATGTTCAGAATGGTTACCTATGGTATACCTGGTTATGCTGGTGGGCGCTCACAATTCAGTATTATTTGCAACTGGAACAAAAATTTCACACGTGGACTGGCACATACTTTGGTGCTATTTCATTCATTAAACTTGTACATGTACGGCGATGACATATGTTGTACAGAAAGCCCAACTTATTGTCTATCAAATGCTGAGTGGCAGGGATGGCGGAGGGGCGGAGGTGGAGAGAGATCAACAAAGCCTGTTTTTGAGAATTGGGGATACAATGTACCTTAAAAAGGTAGAATGGGGGTGTTGGGGAAATCTGCACGCTGTGAGTGACTGAACATGACTGGGAGGCAGCCAACCCAGGGGGAATAGATTGGTGTTTTAGCTCACCAGAGGGAGAGATTGTAGGTGAATTCTGCTACAAGGGATTCAGATGTGTATTTCAGTCAGCCTTCAGCAGGATGCTGATGATCATGAACATGGCGATGCCTATCATGTTGACAGGCCTGTCAGGTAACCTGCTGTCACTGTCAAGGTTTATGGGTAGCTCCACCAGGCTGTAAGATGGCACACAGCTTTGTGAAGCTCATTATTTGCAGTGTAGAGGCAATGGCCAATGCCATGGCACAAGTTGTGTACCCACTTGCGATACAAGATCTGGTGGATCTTTCCATTGCTTTATAACTGCCAACCATCTGAGAGCACAGTCTGAGGTTATGAGATTTATGCTTGGTACCACGTACGTTCAGATTGTGGCCGTCCTGGCTGTAGCTTTTTTTTTAAAGTCAGCCATGGGATGTGGGCATGGCGAGCTGGCCAGCACATTATAATGCCTGTCCCTAGTTGTCTTTGAGAGGTGGTGGTGTGCTTAAAGTACTTAAATGAGTTTTAAAGCTGTCATGACAGTCCAGAAATCTGTCATTCAACAGTTTACTAGGATTATGGAGACACCAGCCCAGGGCAGTAGCAATGACTCTGCGCAGCACGATTCTACTGCCCTCTCTGACAGTATTCATAGTCCCACCATTGTCTCCCCATCACGGATTTTACTGATGTCTTTCAACCAACCAGTCCAAATCGCTGCAACCTCTGCTGAGGTGACACAGTCAGGAGCTACTTGACCAACAGCTGCTCAATGTTCCCCTGTCAAGCCCTTTGCAGGCTTCCACATTCGGACAGCAAATTCCAATAGCTCTGCAGCAGCTGCTGGACTGGATCACCGGGAAAAACAAAGGTACAAAGGACTAGGGAAATATGCAAGAATGAACAGTTTAGTTTTGAATATGTTATTCAAGGTATTGTTGGATAAAATTATTGTGGAATCTGTTTTAGTTGGTGGTTTTTATTTGCAGATTTTTGTCATGAGAATGCTTGCTGGTCCATAGCAAAGGGATGAAAAGATGGGGCATTACAGAGCAGCACATCACATACTTTATCATAAGGGTATGAAGTCCAGTGATTCAAAACAAGTTTGTTTTCTATATCTTGAGTTTGAGGGGATGTTTCAACGTGAGCTTGCAATGAAACCCACAATTTCTTTTCTGCCTCCCTCAGCAGCTCTCTTCTGATATATATTGAAAGAAGGAATACCATTTGTAGACTCTGGTAAACAGGTACCATTCTGCTGGTTTCCTCTGGGTGTTGCAAATCCCTGTGCATTTCTTTCACTTTCTTGAAATTGTTTCTAATCTACCTCAATTATAAGGATCTATAAGGAAATGGTCATAGTTTATCCCATTGAATAGACTTTCTGACAGATGCATGGAAAATACTTCATTACCTGTAACTGATGAAAGGGAACTTGTAGGATCTTTCGTAACAGCACAATTCAAAAAATGGCTTTCTAATTACTTCAGTCAAAACTAATGACCTGAACTGTCACTCTGTGCTGTGGATCCTACCTTCCTCGATATTACTTTTAATCTGGTGCCAAGATTAATCTGAGATCTATAGCAACAGTAACTTTATGAAGAAGGATAAGTAACCAATTGCATTTACGAATTCTTCCAGACAGTGAATGAGATGTTAAACAACCAAATTATACCATATTTTGAATATTACTTCACAGAAAATAAAATAAAGAATGGGTCATACACATGGGATTAATGAAGAATCACAAACAAGATAAATCTTGAATTCCTTTAATTTTTTTTACTGGTGGAACAATTTCACAATCAAAATATGTAAAATTATATAAAAGTAAACAAATTCACATTGATTTCAATCTGCATGGACTTCAATAGTGCACTCTATGGAAGAGTAAAACATCAATGACAGTGTTTTCTTAAATTTAAATGTTTAACTGCGCATATGCAGACCTCTAAAGCTGCCTCCAGTTTCACAGGAATTAGATGGTGAATACCAAAAGTTTTGTCATTACCATTACAAAATATCTTGTTTCAGAAAAGTTTACGTTCACAAAGTGTGAACTCAAATACATCTTGGTTTAAAAATCAAGCAGCTAACTTATCCCTGTATTTGAATAGGTGCAACACTGATATATTTGACATATGCCCTAAATTCTAGCCCACTGGGATCACCCTGTTTTGCTCCAGGAAGATATCGGAATTTCAAAGCATTTAAGTTTGAGCTTGCACTGTGCCATCATCATGCTATGGTTATAGCACTCAGACCCCTATAAGTTACAACTGTATGTCTGGATAATATGTAGTTCACAATCTGCAGTTTCGATGTCAAGGCTAAGAATGATTATGTAACCACTAAAGATGTCAAGCAATGGGGATTAGGACAGTTAATCTATGGTTACAATGTATTTGTCATGAAGACGTATGACAAATATAAATTGAGCAATGAAAGTTTGCTGACTTCTTGAGCAGTGAATGAATATTCAAAAGAGGATTATATCAATTTGAAGATTTGGAAATCTATGGCAAAATCTATTAAATCTGTTTGGAGGTCTCTAAGCTACTTAGTAGTACTTCTATTAGAAATCACAGCACAATCCAAATCATTTGACTAGGCATCATTTTAATGGAACTTCTACTTAGGTAGGGACACATTTGTGTACATTGCTTTGGATGATATGAATAGTTTTGATTTCTGCTCGTCTTTTGTTGGTTCTCTTCTCAGGCAATAGATCAATCACTCAATAAATAGTTATGAGTGAAACAATCACAGCAAAGAAAGCCTTCAGAATGAATCAAGGTAGCATGGGAAAGTTAAGCTATTTATATACTGAGTTATCCACAGGATAGGGGCATCACTGGCCCATCTACTGCCCACCCCTCATGCCCTTGAAATGTTGGAGGTAACTTGAATCGCAGCAGTCTGTATAAAACCACAGTGCTGTTAGATAGGGAGTTCTAGTATTTTAATCAACACTGAGGAACGATACTTCAGCTGCAATTCAGGGCAGTCGGTATCCTGGAAGGTAACTTATGGGTGGTGGTTTTTTTTCCACTAGCCCATTGCCCTGGCCTTCCAGTTGCCCATCTAGTTAGTAACAGCCAAAGGTTTGGCAGTTTGGTCAAAGAAGATATGCAAATGCTGTACTACATCTTGTAGATGTGACACACTCCAGCCTATGGAGGAGGAACTATGCATTTAAGGTTGCAAAAAACATGACGTAAATAAAGGTTGAGATGATAGGCCTCATGAAACTACAAATCTTCCTTCAGACATGCAGCATTCAAGTCGGGAGACCTGGACCATTATAAAAAAATCCAGATATGACCTCTGCAACTCCATCAGGGAGGCCAAGAGGCAGTACCGGACCAAGTTAGAGGCCCAGACCTACCAAACAGACTCCCACTGTCTATGGCGAGACCTAAACGACATTACGGGATATAAAGTGAAACAGTGCAAGGTAGCGGACAATGACACATCCCTCCCTGACATGCTCGACGCTTTCTATGCTCGGTTTGAGCAGAATACTACCGCGTGGCAATGCCTGCCCTGACTGCCCCAGACACACCTGTTCCCTCTGTCACTGCTTCAGAATTCAGATCCATCTTCCTGGAAGTCAACCCAAGGAAAGTGATGGGCCCGGGTACATAACGGCCTGGTATAAATGCTCTGCTCAAGACCATAAGAAACTACAGAAGGTGATGTGCACAGCCCAGACCATCACGGAAGCCAACCTTTCATCCATGGACCCTATTTACGTGGCTCGCTGCTGCAAAAAGGCAGCTAACATCATCAAAGACCCACTGCACCTGGTAATGATCTCCTACAACCTCTTCCATCAGGCAGAGGATACAGAAGCCTGAACACATGCATGAGCAGATTCAGGAACAGCTTCTTTCCGGCCGTTATCAGACTGTTGAATGGACTCTAGCCTCAAATAATGTAATCTGCAATGTAACCTGTATGCCTCCAAGTCTTTTTGATCTGTACATCCTTTGCTTACTGTGATCCGCCTGTACCACTCGCAAACAAAATCAAAAATCCAAATCAAATCAGCCAGGTATTCCATCAGTTTATATAATATTTGCCCCTTGATTCCCATTGATTTCAACTTTATTAGGGCTCCACGTACTAGGATTGCAATTTTTGATATTTAGCTCCAATATAAAGTGAACAAAAGAAGCGACAAATCCTTCAGCAATGTTCTAAATTGAATGTCTTTTTTAAGAAGCAATGACCTGTTACTGCAACCCAATAAAGCCAACTGCATCAGGTTCAAAAGAAGCAATTTCACATTGACTTTATAATTTAATACAAAGCTTTCATTCAAGTTAAATTAGTGACTTTTGATGTGTTTACACAAAAGCGATAATTTCAAATAATTTCACAGAACTGTTACGTCACCGAAGGAGGCCATTTGGACCAATGTGACTGCATTGGTGCTCCAAAGGAGCAAGTTACTTAGCTCCATTCCCCTGTCTTCTTTCCTGACTTAAATCAATACTTCAAAACAACAATATTTAAAACCTGTGAGATAATCAGTGGTAGACTTTGGGAAGGTTTTCAGAATTCCATGCAAAAACATTGGGTTATAAGTCACTTATGACAGTTAATTGATGAAGCAGTTAATTACTTACCCTAAAATAATTTCTGTAATGTTGTGCACTTGTGGCATACTCTAGAACTAGCAAAGAAGAGAGGGGTTTTGGTTGATTCTGAATAAAGAGTTGTTTTGACCTTTCTAAGGCATGTTTAACAACATTTTTTTAAAATCAATATTCTAATCTTTGAACACAAAGGTCTTAGAGAATATAAAGATGGATAAATCTCTGGGATCTGATCTAGTGTATCCCAGAACATTGTGGGAAGTAAGGGAGGGAATTGCAAGACTCCTTGCAGAAATTTTTGCATCATCTATGACGATGGGTGAGGTGCTTGATGACTGGAGGGTGGTTAATGTTGCACCTTCATTTAAGAAATGTTATGAGGAGAAACTGGGGAACTACAGGCCTACAACTTTGACTTTGGTTGTGGGTGAATTGTTGGCAGTGATTATAAAAGATAGAATTTATGGACATTTAGGGAGGCAAAAATTTATTAGGGATAGTCAGCACAGTTTTGTGTGAGCAAAATCATGTCTCACAAACTTGATTGAGTTTTTTGAGGAAGTTACCAAAAAAGATTGATAGACCCATCCTTTTTGAACAGGTCTTTTCTATCCCAAAAGACATTCCAATTGTCCAAAAACCTGAACAATATGCCAGCTCTTCAGACATTGATTTATCTCCTTTAACCGTTTGTTCCTTCCCTTGTTTGAGTTTGGCATTGGGAGTAAACCAGAAATTACTACTTTCAATGTTCCATTTCTTAATCTTCTAACCTAACCTCTTAAATTCACTCTGCTCTGTTTTAATCTTTTCCCTAAAAATATAATTCCTATCAATGTGTACAATAATTTCTGGCTTCTTAATCTCACCTTTAACAATATGCTTGAAACATTTGGAGATGTCCTTAAACCTAGCACCAGGAAAGCAACAAACCATCCTAAATTTACGCTCACTAAGACAGAATCTCCTGTCTATGCCCCTGACAGGAAAGTTCCCTATAACAGTAATTCTATTCAATCTTGTCAAACGCTGCCTAACATAAGAATCATTCCAAGTGTTCAATAACCTCAACTTGAAAGAGACCAATATTTTAGCAGGGAGATTTGCTCACTCCATTAAGGGAGACTTTATTCTGATAGAGAGGGGGAGTGGAGCATTCTAAGTAGCAGTATAAACAGAAGGATTGATGGTGCAGATTCTGAAAGTGAGGAGAGCATGCCAATTAGAAAGGAAAAAAACAAGAGAGAGGCAGAGTGTGTAGTAACTCTGAAGAACTAAATTGCATTTATTTCAATGCAAGAGGTCTTACAGGTAAGGCTGATGAACTCAGGGCATGTTTAAGAACATGGGATTGGGATGTCATAGCTATTATAGAAACTTGGCTGAGAGATGGACAAGACTGGCAGCTTGATGTTCTGGGTTTTGAGTGTTATAGGAAGGATAGAAAAGGAGGCAAGAAAGGGGGAGGAGTGGCGTTTTTGATTCAGGAATACATTACTGCTGTAACTAGGAAAGATATTTCCGAAAAATCGTCCAGTGAAAATATATGGGTAGAAATTACAAATGAGAATGTAAAGATCACTTTGAAAGATCACTATAGATCCCCCAACAGTAAGAGGGAAATTGAGAAATGAATATGCAGGGACATCTCAGATATATGTAAGCATAATAATGTTATAATAATGGGGGATTTTAATTTTCCAAACATTGATTGGGGCTACAATAGCGCTAAACGTTTGGATAGTGAAGAATTTGTCAATTGTATTGAAAAAAATTCTTCATCAATTTGTGGATGCTTCTAATAGAGAAGGAGCAAAACTAGACCTTCTTTTGTGAAATTACGCAGGACAGGTGATTAAAGTAAAAGTGGGGGAATTCTTTGGGTCTGGCGATCATAATTCTATTAGTTTGTAAATGTCTATGGAAAAGGATAAGCCTTCCATAAAAGTCAAAGTTTTTAACTGGAGTAAGGCAAATTTTAATGGCATGAGACAAGAACATTCAAAAGTTGATTGCAGTAGATTGTTCGTATGTAAAAGAACATCTGACAAGTGGGAGGCATTCAAGAGTGTGATGACGAGAGTTCAGATGCGTTTTGTTCCTGTTAGAGTGAAGGGTAAGGCTGGTAACAGTAGGAACAATGGATGAATAAAGATATTGAGGTTTTAGTCAAGGATAAAAGGGAATCTTACTTTAGATATAGATGGCTTGGTTCAATTGAATCTGTTAATCAATATAAAGAGTGTAGGGACATCGTAAGAGAGAAATCAGGAAGGCAGAGAGGGGATATGAGACAGCATTGGCAGATAAGTAAAAGATAATCCAAAAAGATTCTATAATTACATTAAGAGTAAAAGCATAACTAGATAGAAGATATGGCCTCTTAAAGATCAAGAAGGTCATCTTTATGTTGAACCCCAGGAGATGGGAGAGACACTAAATGAATATTTCATGTCCTTTTTTACTGTGGAGAAAGAAATGGAGTCTAGAAAATGCAGAGAAATAAACGTTGTTTTAAAAACAATTCACATTACAGAAGAGGAGGTTCAGGAGGTCTTACAGAATACAAAGGTGGATAAATCTCCAGGACATGATCTAATGTATCCCAGAATGTTGTGGGAAGTCAGGGAAGAAATTACAAGAACCCTTGCAGAAATACTTGCATCATCTATAACAATGGGTGAGGTGCCTGATAACTGGAGGGTGGCTAATGTTGCACCTTTGTTTAAGAAAAGTTGTAAGGAAAAACCGCAGAATCTACAGACCTATGAGTCCGATTTCAGTTGTGGATAAATTGTTGGAGGTGGTTGTAAAAGGTAGGATTTATGGACATGTAGAGAGGCAAAAAATTGATTAGGGATAGTCAGCATGGTTTTGTGTGAGGAAAATCATGTCTCACACACTTTATTGAGTTTTTTGAGGAAGTTACCAAAAGGATTGATGATGGCAGAGCAGTAGACGTTGATTTGGATTTTAGTAAAGCCTTTGACCAAGGTTCCACATGGTAGACTAATTAGTAAAGTTAGGTCACATGGGATTCAGGGTGAGCTTGCCATTTGGATTCATAATTGGCGTAATAGTAGGAGACAGTAATGGTGGAGGGTTGCTTTTCAGACTGAAGGTCTGTGACCAGCTGTGTTCCACAGGGATTCCATTCTTGGTCCTCTTTTGTTTGTCATTTATGTTAATGATTTGGATGAGAATGTAGAAGGCATGGTTAGTAAGTTTGCAGACAATGCCAAAATTGGTGGCATAGTAGACAGTGAAGAAGGTTTTCTAAGATTACAGAGAGATATTGATCAAATGGGTCAATGGGCTGAAAAATGGCAGATGGTGTTCAATCTGGATAAATGTGAGGTCTTGCATTTTAGCACAATAAACAAAGGTAGGGCTAATACAATTAATGGTAGGGCCTTGGGTAGTGTTGTAGAAACAACGGACCTAGGGGTGCAGGTACATAATCCTTTGAAGTTTGTGCCACACATAGACAGATGGTTAAAAAGGCATTCGGCACGCTTTTCTTCATTGCACAGTTCTTTGAGTATGGGAGTTGGGACGTCATGTTAAGGTTGTACAGGACATTAGTGAGGCCTCTTCTGGAATACTGTGTCCAGTTCTGGTCGTCCAGTTATAAGAAGGATATTATTAAGCTGGAGAGGGTTCAGAAAAGATTTACCTGGATGTTGCTGGGCATGGAAGGTTTGAGTTATAAAGAAAGGCTGGATAGGCTGGGACATTTTTTCACTGGAGTGTAGGAGGTTCAGAGGCGACCTTATAGATGTTTATAAAATAATGAGGAGTATAAATAGAGTTAATAGTAATTGACTTTTCCCGAGGATGGGGGATTTCAAGACTTGGGGTCACATTTTTAAGGCGAGAGGAGAGGAATTTAAAAAAGACATAAGAGGCAATTTTTTTTGCACTGAGGGTGGTTCGCATTGAAATGAACTTCCTAACGAAGTGGTGGGTACAGGTACAATTACAACATTTAAAAGACATTTGGATAAGCACATTAAAAGGAAAGATTTAGACCGATATGGGCCAGGAGCAGGCAGGTGGGACTAGTTTAGTTTA
The DNA here is from genome assembly GCF_021869965.1 of Rhincodon typus. Lineage (NCBI taxonomy): Eukaryota > Metazoa > Chordata > Chondrichthyes > Orectolobiformes > Rhincodontidae > Rhincodon > Rhincodon typus. The sequence goes on from NC_063354.1 coordinate 31,815,447, forward strand.
GGATTACGTTTGGCGTGGACAAATTTGGACTAGTTGGACTGGAGGGTCTATTTCCATGCTGTGTGACTCTATGACTCTAATTAACTGATGGTCTTTATCAAGTTTAATGTTCAGCAGAACAATGCTACATGACCTTTTGTTATGAGGTTAGAAATGACATGTCTGGCACATAGCAACTGCATGTTTTTTGAGGTTGATCCAAACGTGACTTCAGAATGAGAGCCAGCATTGGAAATTCAGTTACATCGCCTTGCCATTTTGTGTTTTTTTCCCTCTGCCTAAGGTACCAGGCTCATATTAGTACAAATGTGCTATACCATTTAGCACAGACACAAAGCCAGGAAGCTTGCCATGTCATTTCTACTCTATTTGGAGCTGTCTTCCTCCTGGATGAGAGACAGCCAAGTATTATGGAAGATGAAAAGGATAGCACAACTATTACTGCTGAGCAGTTGGGAAGGTGACCTGAGCAAGTAAGTATGCCATGCAGAGGGCTTGCAGGGTAAATGTTGTTGCAGGCTTATGATTGGTAAGGGTGAGTGGGGAAGATGTTGCAACAGTGGCACAGCTTGAGTCTTGATAGGAGGTGAGTGCAGGAGCAGAGACAGAGTAAGAGTGAGGTATCAGAGAGAAGCTGGTGGAGTTACACTGACCAAGTGAAAAAGGACATTGACCTTCTTCCTATAGTGCTGGGTATTACTACAGATACTGAGAGTACACTAACATCTGACAGACTGGCATGGTCTTCTGTCATGGCCTTCCTGTTCATCTGTGGGAACAGGAAGGATGACCTTTGCACCACCCTGCCCAGCAAGAGCTCCAGGACCATGCCTAGCAGGGTACTGATTTCTCCCTGTCTGCCATGTCCAGGCAAATGCCAGGAACTGGGTTGGGCAGCTCTGCACTGACAGTGCTTGGCACAAGTGCACAGTAGCCTTTTAAATATGCCATCAACACCAGGAATGCCAGATCTCTGGAGAGTGGTGAGTTGCTCTGGGAGCTGTGCATGGTGAGATTGGGTGGAAACAGACATGATACTCACTTTAAGAGCTGAAATCCCCACCAATTAATGCAGCAAGATTTGTAAGACACATGGGGAAAACTTACTCAGCCTTTCAACGAGAATCACTGCAACAAACTCGACAAACTTGCGGTGATCCAAAAAACCTATAAAACTCAACCCTATTTCCAATCAATATGTAAAGTAACACAGCATGTCACTGTAAGTAATCCAAAAATATATCTCATTTTCTAACCAGCTTGTGATGAATTGATGTTTTGTTTCCTACAAGTTCTGATGCAGCCCACTGTTGCTGCCTGCAATCAGTCAGTTTCCTCAAAAATAAACAGAAATGCGTCAGTGAGCTATTTATGAGGTTTACAAATCACACACTAGAGAAAAAGGTGACATGTAAATGTGTGCTTTGAGACTCAGAGCGCGAACTATTTGGGCAGTTACAATTCATAACTGCAATCCAAGATCTACATCTGACAACAAACTGCCACCCACATGACTAACACTCTTGTTACTCTAGGATTTATAGGCTGCATTTGTGCTCATAAAGGTGGTTCTTGTTATAAAAATTCCATCACAAAAGTACTGCTGAATTCAAAGCACCTTGTCTGATCCCTACTCAGGATGATGATATGACCATAAGGCAGAGCAGCAGAAGTTGGCCATCAACCCTGCTCCACTATTCAATGAGATCGTGGTTGATCTGGGAATCCTGAACTCTACTCTTTTCTCCACAACCCTTGATTCCCTTGCTGATTAAACATTTGTCCATCTCAGCATTGAGTATACTTAATGATCAATCCTCGACAGCCTTCTACAGTAAATTCCAGCGATTCGTTATCATCTGAAAGAAGAGGTTCTTCCTCATCTCTATCCGAACTGGATAACCCTCTATTCTGATACTTTGTCCTATGTTCCTCGACTCTTCCACAAGGGAAAACAAACATTCTGTGTCTAACCTATTAAGTCCCCTAAGAATTTTAAGTTTCAGTAAGGTCCTCTCTCATTCTTCCAACTTCCGTTGAGTACAACTCCAACCTACTCAACTTCTCTAAGAGAATTCCACTACATCCAGAATCACCCTAGTGAACCTCCTCCAACGCCATTATGTCTCTCCTTAGATAAGGGGACCAAAACCTGTTCATGGATTCCAGGTGTGGTCTAATAAGCATCATGTATAGTTTTAGCAAGACTTCTTTTTGTTTCTTATTTATTCATTTTGTGGGATGTGGGCATCGCTGGTTACTCCAGCATTTATTGTTTGTCCCTAGTTGCCCTTGAGAAGATGGTGTTGAGCTGTCTTCTTGAGGCGCTGCATTCCACCTGCTGTGGTTTGACCCACAATGCCATTCGGAAGGGAATTCCAGGATTTTGACCCAGTAACGGTGAAGGAATGATGATATATTTCCAAGGCAGGGTGGTGAGTGTGAGGGGAATGTGAATGCGTTGGTGTTCCCATATAACTGCTGCCGTTGTCCTTCTAGATGGAAGCAGTTGTGGGTTTGGAAGGTGCTGTCTGAGCATCTTTGATGAATTTCTGCAGTGCATTTTGTAGATAGTATGCACTGCTGCTACTGAACGTCGGTGGTAGATGGAGTGGATGCTTGTGTATGTAGTGCCAATCAAGCAGGTTACATTGTCCTGGGTGGTATCAAGCTTCTTGAGTGTTGTTGGGGCTGCACTCATCCAGGCAAGTGAGGAGTATTCCATCACACTCCTGACTTGTGCCTTGTAGATGGTGGACAGGCTTTCGGGAGTCAGGAGATGAGTTACTTGCTGCAGTATTCCTAGCTTCTGACCTGCTCTTGTCGCCAATGCATTTATGTGATGAGTACAGTTGAGTTTCTGATAACTGATAACTCCCAGGAAGTTGATAGTGGGGCATTCAGTGATAGTATTACCATTGAATGTCAAGGGGCGGTGGTTAGATTGTCACTTATCGGTGATGGTCATAACCTGGCACTTGTGTGGCGCAAATGTCACTTGCCACTTGTCAGCCCAAGCCTGGATATTGTCCAGATTTTGTTTCATTTGGACACGGACTGCTTCTGAGGAGTCACGAATGGTGCTGAACATTGTGCAATCATTGGTGATCATCCCTGCTTCTGACCTTATGATGGAGGGAAGGTAATTGAAGTAGCAACTGAAGATGGTTGAGTCTAGGACACTACCCTGAGGAACTCCTGCAGAGATGTCATGGAGCTGAGATGACTGACCTCCAACCATAACTATCTTCTTCTGTTGTCAAGTATGACTTAATCACCAGAGGATTTAAGGAGATTTTTAAGGATTTCTGAGGAAGGGTCACTCAACCTGGAACGTTAACTCTGATTTTTCTCCAGAGATGCTGCGAGACCTGCTGAGATTTTCCAGCAATTTCTGTTATTGTTTCTGATTTACAGCATCCACAGGTCTTTCAGTTTTTATTCCCTATTTTTACACTTCTTTTCACTTTAACTAAAGGCCAGTATTCCATTTGCCTTTCCTATTACCTGTTGAATTTACATGCTGGCTTTTTGTGATTTATGCACAAGGGCTCCCAAATCCCACTATGTTATAGCTCTTGGTAATCTGCTTCCATTTAAGAAACATTCAGCTTCTGTATTCTTCCTGCTAAACTGCATAACCTCACAATTTCCCACATCATATTCCTTCTGGCAAATTTTTGCCCACGTGCTTAACCTGCAGACTTTTTTTGTCAAATTCAGCCCCTGCCTTCCTACCTATTTTTGTATCAACCATAAACTTGACTGTAGTACATATACTTTCCTCATCCAAAATATTGAGGAGCTCTGAAGAGATTACACAACTTGGAGAAATGTGAAACGCCTCTTTGTGTCTCCAGTGGGTTAATAGGAAACAGTTAAGGGGAACATCAAGAGATTCTTTATCCCCAAAGGTGTTCAGAAGGTAAGAGAGAGATGGGGAAAAATGCCCAAACTCCAGAAAAACTTGCAGTACCTGCTCCTGCTGCAGACAATAGGGGTCAATGTCACGGAGGATATCCAGGAGGCGAAGAGCCGGCAAGCCTCGTTCTTTGCCTTGGAGGCCTCCAAAATAATCTTTCAGTCCAGGGTCCACATTGATTACTTATTTCTCAGTTCCACCCAAATAACTTCACCAGATGTACTCTCTGGAATATCCTCCCCAAGTACATCTGTAATGTTATCTCTAAACAAAAATGCCACTTCCCATCCTCTCTTGCCCGCCTTTCTATCCTTCCTATAGCATCAATACCCTGGAATATTAAGCTGCCAGTTCTGTCCATCCTTGAGCCACGTTTCTGTAATAGCTATGATATCCCAAATCCATGTTCCCAACCAGCCTTGAATTCAACTGCCTTATCTGTCAGGCTTCTTGCATTGAAATAAATGCAGTTTAATTTATCTGTCCTGTTTTGTTCTCTGCTTTGCTCCTGCCTGCCTTGACTATTAAACTTGCTCCTTTTCCAACTAGCCTCAGACTGATCATTTTTCTCATTATCTCTCTGGCGCTCCCCCTCACCCTTACTAATTTAAACCCTCCCAAGTGGCTCTAGCAAATATCCCAACCGGTACATTAGTCCCCTTCCAATTCCAGTGCAACCTGCCTTTCTTGTACAGGGCACTTCTACCCCAGAAGAGATACCAATGATCCAAAAATTTGTATCCTTCTCCCCCACACCAGCTACTCAGCCATGCATTCAGCTGCTCTATCCTCCTATTCCTACCCTCACTAGCTCGTGGCACCAGGAGTAATCCAGATATACTACCCTTGAGGACCTACTTTCTAACCTCCTGCCTAATTTCCTATATTCACTCCTCAGAACCTCATCCTTTTCTCTTCCTATGTCATTGGTTCCATTGTGTACGACAACCTTCTGCTGGTCTCTGTCCCCTTTGAGAATATTCTGCACCATCTCTGAGACATCCTTGATCCTGGCTCCAGGGAAACAACACACCATTTTGATATCTCGTTGCCGGCTACAGAAACGTTTGTCTATGCCTCTGACTAGAGAGTCCCCTATGACAACCAATTGCTTGGAACCTGACTTAGCCCTTGTGACAGTAGAGACAGTCTTGGTACCAGAAACTTGGCTGTCAGTGTTACATTCCTCTGAGAGTTCATCATCCCCTATAATTTCCAAAACAGCATACTTACTTGAGATGGGGATAGCCACGAGGAGACTCCTGCACTACCTGCCTACCCCTCCTAACTTTCCAAGAGGTAACCCATCTACTCACATGTATCTGCAGTTTTTCTACCTTCCTGAATCTGCCAAATATCAGACCTCTAGATCCTGTAAATTCCTCACTGCTTCTAACTGTCACTCCAGCTGATCAATGTGATACAATAGGATTCACAACCAAATGCACTTCTTGCAGACATAATTATCAGGAGCATGGAAACTCTCCCTAATCTCCCACATCCGGCAAGAAGAGCACATCACTCTACTCAAGGCCATCTTTGGACCTTAACAACTCAGAAAATAGCATAATCTTACTGCTCCAAAAACACTGCTTTCGGGTAACTTGGTACCTATGCTTTATATTTTAAAAAAAAATTAATCAAGAGACAGATCTCAATAAAACATAAAAAATTCACCCTACTTGATACCTGTGCCTTATATTTAAAAAAAGTTTAATGAAGAGACAGATCTCAATAAAACATAAAAAATTCACCCTACTCACTATTGTCGAATTACAAAAAAAGTTAGGGTTAGACTTAAAAAAAGCACTTAGCTGTTTCCGCAGCTGTGAACAGCTCCCAAGACAGCGGTGAATTTCGCTGTTTATTTTTCTTAGAAGGAATTCTGATGTCTAGAATTGCCTGAAAATACACAGCAGAGGCAGTCACTTCTTTGTTTTTTATTTGTTGCCTGTCCCTAGCTGCTCTTGAGAAGGTGGTGGTGAGCTGCCTTCTTGAACTGCTGCAATCCATGTGCTGTAGGTAGAACAAAATGCCATTTGGGAGGGAATTCCAGGATTTTAATCCAGTGACAATGAGGGAGTGGCGATATATTTCCAAGTCAGGATGATGAGTGACTTTAAGGGGAACTTGCAGGAGGTAGTGTTCATTTCTGCTGACTTTGTCCTTCCAAATGGAAATGGCCATGAACTTGGGAGATGTTGTCTGAGCAGCTTTGGTGAATTTCTGCAGTGCATCTTGTAGATAGTACACATTGCTGCTACCGAGCTGAGTCGATGTTCAGGGATGTGGTGTCAACCAAGCTGGCTGCTTTGTCTTGGATGGTGTCGAGATCCTTGAGTGTTGTTGGAGCTGCACCCATCCAGGCAGGTGGGAGTATTCCATCACAGTCCTGACTTGTGCCTTGTAGATGGTGGACAGGCTTTAGGGAATCAGGAGGTGAGTTACTCATAACAGTATTCCCAACCTCTGACCTGCTGTTGTAGTCACTGAATGTATATGGCGAGTCGAGTTGAGTTTCTGGTCAATGTCTTCCATTTGAAGAAGACAGCTCACTGATCAGGACAGCACTCTGCAAGGACTGCTCTCTGATTCTGAGGATTTTTGATGTACTCTATTTTTGGGGCTGTCTATCTTTGCTGTGTCATCACTTGATGCTGTGTCAAGTGCTTGTTTGAATTAATTTCGTCAATGAGCGTGGGACAACTATTCAGACATCAGAATAATAGTTGACCACTTGCCCAACTTCATTGTAAGGTTAGTTTTCATTTTCCTCAGGGAAAACACTTCCATTATTCCTAAACAACTTGGAATATAATGCTGAAGTAGCCTGGCAGTTTTTGTAACTAGTCTTTGGTTCTTGTTTAAGAATTTGTTTTGTTTGGGGAAAGAAATGTAACTGATACATCAGTGATTCCATGAGGCTTTATTGCTACATGGGAAATAACAGAAAATTTCAGTTTAAAAGGATCCTAATTTACAAACTTTTGACCTTCTTTTATTCCTGCTTGCATTTTTCAATGTTTTTCCTATTTTACACATAACTGTTTTCAACCTCATTGTGGCATTGATCATGGACACTGTCAATAGACACCCAGCACAACAGTGAAAAAACAAAGGCTGAACCATTTGCTGCTATCTACGGCCAGAAGTGCTGAGTGGATGATCCATCTTGGCTTCTTCCACAGATGACAGTCTTCAACCAATTTGATTCAGTTCATTAGCTATCAAGATTTGAAATCAAGAAAAGGCTGAAAGCATTTGATAATGCAAAGGCTAGGGGCCATGATGACATTTCAGCGATAATGGTGAAGACTTGTGCTCCAGATCTATGCATGCCCCGAGCCAAGCGTCTACCTGACAACGTAAAAAGTAGAACAAGTGATGGAACACACAGGTGTGGCCATGTTCGTGTGTCCAACAAGAGAAAGCATACAGTGTTCACCAGCATGATAGAGGACTTTCCAGGCTGGTGGGCATTACAGTGGCTGGGTGCATTATCACCCTACCAATGTTATTTTGATTTAGTAAGTTTGCATTCTTTCTACAGGTTTCCTTTAACCATTAGTTTGTTCTTTTATTACTGTGCTCCATCAGCGGTTGTTTAACCATTTTTGTTTTTCTTAAAAGTGTAGAAATGGGGAGGTTCGCTGATGATTGCACAATGTTCAACACCAGTCATGACTCCTCAGATACTAAAGTAGTCCTTGTGCATATGCAGCAAGACCTGAACAACTTCCAGGGTCAAACTGATAAGTAGTAAGTAACATCCCTGTCACACAAGTGCCAGACAATGTCCAACTCAAAACACAAGAGAACCTAACCATTATCCCTTGATATTCAATGGCATCACCATCATGGAAACCTTCATTACCAACATCCTGAGAGTTACCATTGGCCAGAAACTGAAATGGAACTACTGTATAAATATAGTAGCTGCAGCAGGTCAGAGGAATTCTGTGAGGGGTAACTTATTTCCTGATTCCCCAAAGCTTGCTTACTATCTACAAGACATAAGTCAGGAGTGTGATGGAATATTTGCCACTTGCCCAGATTGTTGCAACTGCAACAGCACTCATGAAGCTTGGCATAGTCCTGGACAAAGCATCCCATTGGATTGGCTTCCTATCATGCCTTCAATATTCACTCCCTTCACTGTTGTCAGACAATAGCAACAGTATGTACCATCTATAAAATGCACTGCAGTAACTCCTCAAAGGCCCTGGAGCTACACCCATGACCTCTACCACGCTTAGGATAGGGCAGCAGATACATGGGAACACGATCACCGGCAGGTTCCCTCCAAGTCAAAGCCATCCTGACTTGAAACTGCATCAAACACTGCCATGGGGACAAAAATCCTGGTACTCCATTCCTAACAGCTTTGTAGATGCATCTTCACCCAAGCTCTGTACCAGTTCAAGAAGTCAGCTCATCACCACCTTCTCCAGGGATATCAGATTAGCCATGATCTCATTGAATGTTGGAGCAGACTCAATGGGCTGAATGGCTTACATCCACTCCTGTGTCTTATGCTCTTAATCAGGGATGCAATAAATGCTAGACTTGCCCAACAACTCCCACATCTCATGAATGAATTAAAAATAAAATTGTTGTCCAATATTGGCAGTATTGCCTTCAAGGGGTGATTCGTTCAGAAAGTTTATTTTCTGGAAATTAAAATTCTGATCTGTTCATGTTTTCAAATATCAGCGTTGCCTCCTCCACATCTTTATAATCTCTTCCAGTCCTGTAATTCTACACAAACTCTGCACTGAAGGCCTCTTGCATCATTATTGGTGGCTGTACCTTTGGTTGCCTGGCTCTAATCTTTGGAATTTCCGACCAAAAGCTCTCTGGCTCGCCACCTCCCCTTTAAAATTTAGCTCCTTGACTATAAGTTTTTGTTCACCCACTCTAATATTTACCTGTGCGACTTAGTATCAAACATCTCAGGATTTTTTGGTGCGTTAGGTATGCTATTTAAATGTAAGTTGCTACTGTTAATCAGTTAGAGATGCAGTCTTTTATGGTTTCCTATTTGTGCTATTTCATTTTAGGCAATATTTGTTAATGTTAATGGCTTTACATAAAGGAGCACTTCAGTAACACACAGAGCTCGAACTAATGCAGTTTGATTGAAACTTATTCCATCAGGGCCACCAAGTATAGATCTCAGCCAAGCCTAGTGTACAAATTGATGATGTTTTCAGCTTTCAGCCATTGCTTCTGTAAGAAAATGCACACATTATAAATAACAATACAGTAAACAAAAAGGATAGTGTTTTTAAATAATTTAGGAGATGACCCGTTTTGGCCTGTAAAACAACTCGAATCTTTGTTATCCACACCCAGCAATAGCAGAAAATCTGGAGGAGAAATAACAACAAACGCAAAGGACTAAGCAAACCATAGCGATTATGTTCTTTCATCTTTTTGTAAGTTTCTCCAGTCATGAATGTTGGAGTGGGAGCAACAAGAATTAGTCTAGACAGAAATTCCAGTGAAAATCAATGTATGCTGTGAAACAAAAGCTAATTGGGTTTATGGTTTATCTCTGCCCACTTGCCACAGAACTGCTCATTTCCCCTGCTTGGGCAATATGTTGACAAATTGCACACAACAGAATTTAATTGTATTCTCAAACGTCACATTTCTCCATGGAAACCATACCTTTTCCAGATGTTTATAGACCATATGTAGGTTCGGTTCAGATCTCTATTTTGCTGATGATATTTGATGACAGGTACAAAAATTGTTCAACTATTTCTAAAATAATAATAACTACTGTAATAATTAATGTCATCATATTACAGCAAAAAATCCCTTGCAAAAGGCAGTTGTTTTAATTCTCTTGATAATTCATTTACCTCTTGTTCTCATCTCAACCATGATTGTTACAACATATTAACCATTTATTCATCCCATTACTGCTTGCAAAATTTTGTGTTTACCCACATTATAAAAGTTTCTGCAATTCATAATATTTATATCATGCCTTTAAAGTAGAAAATGCCTCAGGGTGTTTTACACAGAGCTTATAGGTAAAAGTGTGATTTTTAAAAAAATGGGGGGCATGGTGCAGGAGTTAGAAGTGGTGACTGAAAGCCAGGCTAAAATAATATTTCATTAAAGGTGGGAAGAACAGTGGACAGGTGTGGAGGTTTAAGTAGGGAGCTCCGGACAAAAGAACAAAGATGACTGGAGGCACTTTCATTGGTGCTAAAGCAAAGATTTGGTGGAAATACAAACAAAGCTGAAATCAAATCAGTAAAGTGTAGAAACAAGATGGCTGAGGTATGACAAAGATGAGGGACTTAAATGTATTGGTGTCAGGAAATCAAAGCAGAGACTAGTATGATGAGTGCGGTATAGAACATGAAATGTTTTAGTAAATGAAAGTTTAAAGGGATGGTAAATGGGAGAATTTTGCCAAGATTTAAAAGTAGATTGCACACATTAACATCTCTGATGGCATAAACTTTCCATTTATCAAGGTCAAGCAGTCCACTGATTTAAAACCTTAAGTCACTTCATCTAGTCCATTCATGAAATTTCTAATTCAGCTAAATTCAAACCACTTTGGACATGTACATTTATTTTAATAATTAATCACACAGAAAGACAAAGTATCCTATTGGGAACATGCTATGACCATTTGTACTGTGCTGTCATTCATTTTATAATGTCACTATAGTTGGTGGTCAGCATTTGTGAGTGGAGGCTCATCCCCAAAGGAAACAGTTGAAAATAATAACTGTACATGCCTAATTGGTACATCCAGTTCTTGGAGGCTTCATACTGAGTGCACATTTGATTTCAGTGACCTAGTGGTCAGAGACACATCTGTAATCCTTGCTGGTCTAATGAATGTGGCTCCATTTCCTGTGAGTTGAGGTCACATCTCTGTTCTCAAGTATTTTGGTGGTGACTATGTGTCTAATCCTTGGTAGTTTCCTTTGTATTCTCTGACACCCATCGCACATTTTGTTACTTATAAATGGGCTTTGTACATGAAATTGCAGTTAATTATTTTTCTTTACTGTCACCCTAATATTATTGTGCATCTGTTCTTTGCAATAGATTTTGAATTCCCAATTGTGCACCATAATTACCTAACAGAAAGTATGCTGACAATGTGGTGAGTGAAGAAACTTCCCTTTCCCGTGTTCAATGTCTTACTCTATGAGCTAGAACACTTACAAATTTCAGCCGACATGTGAACATATTTGAATTGTGACAGGTAATGAATTTCAGAAACGAAAAGTTTCAGATCAGATGTTTTTCAAAGTGAGAAGCTTCATTTCTGTGTGGGAACAGTTTCAAATCTGAACTATTTGAAATAAACAATGATCATAATGGACATACCAGAAAAGCAACATTTATTGAGTGGATACCCCATTAAAAATGGAACATGTTGAAAGATCACAAGGGTGGTTTACATTACAGTTGACGGAAATGAAACCCTGGCTCATTGGGAATAAGATTTTGTTTGTTGATAGTTATGAATTCTGTGGTTTGGAATGAAGAAAGTAATTGTCTGTTGATACGACAAGTGAACAATGACAATCTTTTATCCTTATGAACAACTTAAGTTTTACAATTGTATCCCAAATCTTTAAATAGCCTACTCTTATATTCTTATATCAGCAATGTCACATTGAAATGTGACATTATAGTCATTGCCTCGTAGAATTGATCTTTTGGAAATTCTTCACATACTTAAATCTTAAGTGCCCAGCTATACAATTCATGAGTGTTGCCACCTTCAATTCATTTAACTTCTGGTAAGTTACCAGATTTACTCCTTATACTAGTAAAGATGAACAGCTTGTTTCAATGCTGGATTCGAGAATTATCCACACATGTGTTCTTTATCCAAATAGCCTTTTATTTTCAATGAGAAAGGTTAGTACACTCTTAAAACATTATTGACATTCTTTCCTCAAGTTCTTAAATATTTCATAAACAACTGAAGACGTGAAACTAGATTACACCAGTCAAAAATGCCTACCTTTATTGTTAGATAAATGTTCATCAGATCTCATCTAATTTGAATATGATCCTCGAAAAGTAGCGTAAGCTGGAAATAATAGCACTGAATATCATAAAGATTCACAGAGTTGCATGTAATACCATTCCACTGAGAATCAATTACAACTCCTAGTCCACATAAATGGCCAATGCACACTTTGGACACAATATTAGCAGCAACATCTCACGTTCAGTTCCTGGCCTGTGTAGAATTTGTTGGTACCAGGTATGGAGCAGTAGTTCATATGCAACTATCAGCCTCAGAGTCCAGGCTAGGAGGAGCAAGTACATGAAATGAAATCACTCATCCTATTTGCTGTGAAGTAATCTTTGCTGATTGAAAAGCCCACCAACATTCTTTGTTTAGCCTCACACAAGAAGAATGGCTACTTGGCCGAGATAAGGGAAGGTTTTGGAGCCAGAGCAATATATTTTTAACATGGGAAAGAAAATTGGAAAAAACACCCCAGAACGGAAAGGTCACAAGCTACAGCATATTGTGACCATAAAAAAAAATTCTTGAAATATTCTTCATTATAATATTTCACAAACACAGTTATTATGCGCTCTGCATTTGAAATGTCTGTAATGCAATTTTTCATATCAGAATCAACTGAACTAATATACATTTTTTTTCACAAAAATAAATGGGCTTTATTTTGGTCTGCATGGAGGAGATCAAATGTTAACAGTACTCAAAAAGTTACACAAACTACAAGGTCACAAATATGTTGAATATGTACCATTCCAATCAATTATGTCTTTCCTTATTGAATCTTTGAAGAGATCATTAGCTGCTGAAAGAGAAATGAAAGGTCCTCCATGGACATAATACAGCTGCTGTACATTTCTTCAAACTACTGCCTATTCCCTTGGTATGATTTTGTTTTGCTGTACCCAGCCACTACAGATATGAATTTACAGTTTTCTTGGGTTAAATAGTTTCTGACAAGATGCTGAAATAAGATTGTGCCACCATAAAAAGTACAAGTACAGGATGACAGCTTCTGTCAGATGGATACAAGCTGTTTTTCAGTTACAAAAAGCTACAGTGCTGACTTCTCCAAAAATACGTTTGATTTTCACTTACGAAATGCTATATCCCCATGTACACATAAGTCAGGGATGCATAATGACATGTGGTTTTGTGAAGGACAGGGAGGGATAAAATGAAATCATTAAGCTGTTGCCTGTCTTAGACACAGTCATGAAATTTTATATTGTGACATTCAAAGCGTCACCTATTCCCAAAGTATCAGTTCACGTTTTTTTGCTAGTGGCAGCTGTTTTTCTATTAGCCCGTTGGGGCCTACAGTAGTATTTCTGAGTTACTCAATATCCCAAGGTTAGCATCTACAGATTAAATGTTTTTGAGATGTTCTATACAATTTTTACTTCATACAATGTATTTTACAAAGCCCATTCCACATATTATTCAAATACATAAAGTAAAAAGCATCTTTAACTGCCAAGAAATCTTCAGATTTGGTCATCTTAGATTACTTCTTCTCTCACCAACCACATCTAGCTTCAGTTACACTTTGTGATTAGCTTCCCAAGTAACATGGCTCTGTCCCCACACAAACTCATTGTATTAGAGTGTACATTAATCTACACTGCAGAAGCACCACCAAGATACTTGAGTATGTTAAACTATCCCTGCATAGTATATCTTCATACAAATCTTCTGTTAACTGAATGCTTTGATGCCTCTTCATTTTATTCATTTGCTGGAAATATAATTAATTAATGCCCCAAATTACATACTTCAGTTTTAATACTGTTCTGTGGAAGTGCTGCACTGCTGTCAGTTCTACAGATGAATTATTGAACCAACATTCCAAATTCTGGTTCAAATGGGAGTGGAAGACTCATTGGCAAGAGTGAAAAGAGTTGGGGCGCTCTTGCAGTATGCCAAAAATCCTTAGCAACACCACCAATATCGATGTGTTTACTGCTGTTTAAAGGATTTTGCTTTGTCAAGATTGACTGTAACAAATTCCGACATAACAACAATCACCACATTTGAAAAGTAACTTGTTGACAGTGAAGTGTTTTCAGTGCCCAGAAACAATGAAAGATGCTTACATAAATTCAAAAGGACTCTTTGTTTTAGTATAAAATGGTTTCCATAACACATCAATTTTAAATTGTCACTACCCCAAAAGGAAATCACTTTGTGCTGCTATTTTTATTTGTACTTGCTGCAATTTGCTGGAAATTTAATTTAATAAGTATCAATTAGCACAATGCTAATTGAGTAGTCACTCTATATGCATGCACATATAATTTGAGGCACGTATTTAGCAAACTGAAAACTAAACAATATAAGAACCTTAATAGTTAAATTAGTTAATATTAAAAGTAAATTTAAAATACCAACCTGTTGATACCAAAAGGCTTTGGAATTTTGTAAAGCAAGTTGGTATATACTACACCTCACAAAATAAACACTTCAACACTTTGTCTTTACCAGATATAAATTAGTTCAATTTGTATCCATGGATGAAAGTTAAACTTTCACTCAGGGTAATATTTAACATATGAACATATTTGGTTCACTAATGTCCTTTAGAGGAGGAAAGCTACCATCCTTACCTACTGTGGCTTACATGTGACTCCAGACTGACAGGAATGTGATTGACCCTGAAGGGAAATGCTCCAATAAGCCACTCAATTCAAAGGCATTTAGGAATGGACAACAAAAACCAGAGATGGTCACATCCCTTGACAGGATGGAAAGAAATGAGGCTATAAAATTTAGAGTGGTGCGAATTGATCACTTAACCTTACTGCTTATCCAGACTGGCATGGATCACACAGGGGCAAGAAGTTCTGCAGACCATTACATACATGGCTTTGAAGATTTCCCTCACTGAGGAATGCTGTATGCGCCATATAAGTTCCAGCCCTTGGCACCATATGCCCAGGGGAACCAATGCAAGCCTATGGAATATCCAACAAATTTCTCCTCCTAGATCCTTATATTTTAACTCTATAATTATTCAACTGTGTATCACATTCGAAGTGTAGCAGGAAACAATCTATCAATTTGTTTAACGGAGAGATACCACTTAGGGTAAAACAATCAAAATTGGACTACATTGATGCACATAGATCACGTTGTACAGGAATAGTATTTATAGAAATTACAGTGCTTTAAGTATGAAAATATTGGTAATTTGAGCAATTAAAGATTTAAAAAGAATTTTTTGATGTAAAAGTGCATGCAGAGATTTTTAAAAGTGTATGGAATTTAAGAATTTTCTTCAAACTTTCTATGATAGCAGTCTATCACAAATCAGCTGTAAACACTTTAATGATCTGATACAGCCCATACTCCTTTGAAATTAATATACAGTGGATTGACAATAATTCATACTAATTGACACCTAGATAGCTAGATAATGAGAACCAACATCAATCTGTCTCAAAAGGGCAAGTCAGGAAATTTGCCAGCTTTCTGAAACAACATTGGGAGAAAATCTGACCCAATTTTTGCTCTGGAGGAGTGGGATGGAGTCAGCTTCGCCAACTCCAGATGCAGATCGGAGGTGGACTTACAGACTGCTGAGTGCAGAGACCGTCTGTTTGAAAAGGAGCTCATCCCCGTTGTTCCCCGAAATTTTAGGCCGTCTAGCACTCTAGCCTCAAAATCCAACAACCAAATCTCCACTTCCCCGCGCTCAATCCCCATGTCACCTCCATGTCCCTGTGACAATTTACTCCAATCAATGCCCCCATCCAACATCCTCTTCCCCATCCCCTCTATGCCAACTCACGTAGAATTCACTGTAGTTGTTCACCTCTGGAGTCATATTGAAGCAAAATGAAATAAAGGTCTAAATATCTAAAACAGCATTCAGTATATTATAGAAAAGACCCATTCATGAAAACTCAGTCAAAACATTTAAATCCCTCAAATGTTTAATCCCTGCTCCAAACCACATGTCAAAGGAAGCCAATCCTTTAAACTGTACACAACAAGCTGGACAAATCTGATCCAGCCAGTTACTGTCCCATCAGTCTACCCTCGATCTTCAGTAAAGTTATGGACAGTGAAAACAGTGCTATCAGGCAGCACCTGCTCAGTGGCGCCCAGTTTGTGTTCTGCCGGGGTCACTCAGCTCCTGACCTCATTACAGCCTTGGTTCAAGCATGGACAAAAAGAGCTAAGTCCCAGAGGTGAGGTGAGAATGACAGCCCTCGAATCAAGGCCGTATTTGACCAGGTGTGTGAAGAAGGAGCCACAGCAAAACTGGAATCAATAGGCATCGGGGCAACCTCTCTGCTGGTTAGTCATACCTGGCACTTAAAAAGATGCTTGTAGTTATTGAAAGTCAGTCATCTCAACTGCAGGACATCTCTGTAGGAGTTCCTCAGGGTAGTGTTCTAGGCTCAACCATCTTCAGCTGCTTCCTCAATGACCTTCCCTCCGTCATAAGGTCAGAAGTGGGGATGTTCACCAATGAATGCACAGTGTTCAACACGGTTCACAAATTCTCAGATGCTGAAGCAGTCCATGTTCAAATGCAGCAAAATCTGGACTATATCCACACTTGGGCTAAAAAATGACATGCGATATTCACACCGTACAAATGCCAGGTAACGACCATTTCCAATAAGAGACAATATAACCATTGCCCCTTAATATTCAATAGATTTACATCAATAAATCCCCCACTATCAACATCCTGGGAAATCACTGACCAGAAATTAAACTGGACCAGCCATATAAACACAATATCTACAAGAGCAGGTCAGAGACTAGGAATATTGCAGTGAATAATTTGCCTCCCCACTCCTCAAAGATCGTCTACCATGTACAAGGCAGAAATAAGGAAGGCAATGGAATATTCCCCACTTGTCTAAATGAGTGCAGCTCCAACAACACTCAGGATGCTTGATACCATCCAGGACAAAACAGCCCTGTGGTTGTCCCCACATCCACAAATATCCACTCCATCCATCACCCAGCAGCAACAGTGTACATTATGTATAAAATGCACTGCAGAAATTCATCATTTCTTAGACATCGCCTTCCAAACCCACAACTACTATCATCTGGAAGGCAGCAGATACAAACGAATATCATTGCCTGTATATTCCCTTCTAAGCCACTCATTATCCTGATGTGGAAATATATCATTGTTCCTTTAGTGTGACTGTGCCAAAATCCTGGAATTCCTTCCCTAACAGCATTATGTTTCTGCCTGTAGCACATGGACTGTAGCAGTTTAAGATGACAACCCACCACCACCTTCTCAAGGGTAATTAAAGATGGTCGATAAACGCTGGCCCAGCCAGTGAGACCCATGTCCCTTGTATGAACAAAAACGAAACCATTTGATCAGTCAATAAATCTGCAAACCGAGCAAATCTAAAGATAATTGTAGGATGTGAAAAGTAGCCAAATAATAATGATAACATAACGATAACCCTTACAGTAATGTCAGCTACAACTAATATAGTTAAACAAATTCTTTTTTTAATTTCTGGCAGACCCTTTTTAATTTTTAAAGGGTTGGTGATTTAAATAACAACATAATAGCACTCCAGACAAGAACTGCTCTTCACAAACATTTTTACTGCAATTTTACTGGCATGGTTACTGAAGTGCAATCTGTCAGAAATGGAGGTGGGACTTCTGAATCTGGCCCCTGGTAGGCCTATTGTCTGAACTTGTGGCAGCACTGTCCTCATTTATATTTGTGGTTAAATCAATGGATTAAAATCAGCCATATTGTGGTGCTCTGGAAAAGTGTGGTGACTGATTGGATTTACCAATGGATTTAACTTGTTGTGCAAACATTTGCAGAGTCTTCATGTTCTGTGAAAATTTGGGCCAATATATCCTTGACCTAGTTTCTGGGTTAGTCTCTCCTCTGTAAATAAAAGTATTGCATGCTCAAAAGGATATTTATTACTATATATAAATACACATAATAACCAGAGCATTTTATTACTGTATGAAAAATAGACTGCTAACACACAACTATTAAAAATAAACTATCCAAGTTTTTATATAAATTCAGTGGGTGGAACATAGAATAAATACAGAACAGTACAGTACTGGAACGGGCGTTCAGCCTTCCATACTTGTGCAAACAAGATGTCATTCTAAACCAATCCTATCTGCCAGCACATGGTCCATATCTTCTATTCCATGCCAGCTGCAACATCAAAACAAACTTTCTTATCAGAATGTGTTAGATTGATTCCAATCATCAAAAAAGCAGGTAAGTAAACCTAAGAATGTTTTAAACTGATAAGAAAATTGGAACATTCTTTGGAGTTTGCAATTTCTGTGTCATTTTATTTTATAATTACCTTGTCTTCGATAGCTGTGTAAAGTGGCATCACTGATATCTGGCTGATTTCATACATCATACGAGGCATAACACAGTGTGAAACTGGAAGAACACAGCAGGCCAGGCAGCATCAGAGGAGCAGGAAAGTTAACATTTCGGGTCGGGACCCTTCAGCTATTCTGAAGAAGAGTCCCGACCTGAAATATCAACTTTCCTGCTCTCCTGATGCTGCCTGGCCTGATGTGTTCCTCCAGTTCCACACTGTGTTATCTCTGGTTCCAGCATCTGCAGTCCTTACTATCTCTGAGTGAATCGTATGAGGCATGTTAAGCCAACAACAGAAAATTCGCAAACTATGAATCCTTCCCTCAGTTTAGTCTTATACTAGTGGAATGAAATGTCAGTGTTCTACGACTACTGGACTCTTACTTTTTGGCAATACACTTACTTGCCTAGGAACCTACTTATCAAGTACATTCATCAATGCCTGGAATGTACCTTCACTAGCTGCAAGTTGTTTCCATTTAGTACCACCTCCATATTGGCTGGAGCTTTGAGAAAGATTTGGCGCGTATTTGGCAATTGGTTGGTGGTATTAACCTCAACATTTAAGAGTCTCCACATACTGAATCCTGAGACAGTTACTTCTTCTCACATTGCCTGCATTTTTATAGCTGGGAGTTTCTGCAGAGATCAAACAATAGTTGTTAGTTACTTCCCATTTGTAAATAATTATATATGGTCTGTTTGAATTTATGCTGTGGGCTCAGAAAAAAAATCAACAATGGGGAATTCTGTCAGCATTGCACTCTACCATTCCACTTTGTATTACTTCAGGAGCTAGAGATTTGGAAGATGAGATAGTTTTCTGGCTGTTCATTTCAATGAATAATGAAACACAAATTCATTTTTTTAACTCACTGATAAGAAGTCTGCATTCCTGGATCCAATATGTTAGGAGACCGATAAAGTTTCTTTACTCTTCCTTAATAATGCAGTTGACCTTCTGCACTGACATGGAAAAGCTGAGAGACGGCGACTACTGTGAAATACTGAAGGAGCTGAATTGAAGATCAAACAGATGGGAAATTTAAACAACCAAAGTGATTTTTGCTAGAGAGAGAGTCATTCATTGGTAATGAAGGGTGCTATATAAATGTAAGTCTTTTGTTTTTTTCTTTAAATTGTGTTGGGGTAGGCTTATTGCTCGAACTTGTGGCAGCGGTATCCCCATTTATATTAGTGGTTAAATCAGTGGATTAAAATCACTCATGTTGTGATGCTTCGTAAAGCTGTGGGTAAATCAATAGATTTAACATGTGTAAACATGGCACACGTTCACTTTGTCAACTAGGAGGTTACAGTGATCAGTTTGCGCCTTAGCAAAGCAAAGGCAATCAGCACCATCAACAACATAATTTGCAAAGCTCCCCTTCATGTACAATGTGAATTCAAGACAGTTGGCATAGTGGGGTACTTTTTCACTTCTTGGCATAAGGTCAGAATTGGCTTCATGAGGAATGGATCTTCTGTCCCAAACATCCATGCATGACCTGGCTGACTTCATGGAGTTGATTATTGAAAGGACAGTGAAGTCCAGGATAGAGGATTATCCTCATTCGCCCAGCCAGAATGTGGAAAATAATCTGCCCCACTACTTTCATTAATTAAATACTCTAATATTAACTATCAATGTGCTACTTGGTGTTTAATTAAGGTTTAAGTTTATAACTCATTCCAATTATTCAAATCATCGGAACTCATTAGCAACCTTCAGCCAGAAGAAACTTTTAGCTCATCAGTTGTGTTTTATATTTAAACTCAAGACTGAAGGAATGAAATGCTTCCCTGTAAAATTGGTTTAAAGATGAGAGCCTGAGATTAGGCACATCATGACTTTTATAATCCATGTGAAATGAACAAATGGATATTTAACATTTAAGGAAATAGGCTCCCTTATTTCAGTTTAATTTCATGGTAAATTAAAATTATTAGCTTTTGTGGATTTAGTTTTGAAGCTGTCAGCACTGAAATTTACATCAAATTTTTATGCATTTACTAATCTCATGAGGATTTTCAGAAGTAGTTATACATAGCTGACAAGTGACTGACCTCTTTGTTGTTAAGGATGCGTGCTAAGTACCCTACAACATACAAACTGACATAAGAAGGCTTGTAAATGTTCTCAGTTTATTTTCTTGTCTCTGAACAAAAATTGGGAAAAACTAATCTGAAACATATCTTGCTTTTAGGAGAGATGCTGGAAGTGAGAATATTTTTCTACAGTAAGTAGCAAAACAGAGGCGATTCAGTCCTTTAAAAGAAACAATAAATCATAATTTGAAGCAGAGGGAGGGCCATTGGCAGAGAGCAAGGCTGTGAGAACAGCTTTGGATGGATCTAGTTTAAAATCAACATTGGCATGAAGGGCTGAATGACCTTCTCTGTGTCATGAATTCCTTTGGATTTATAGCACTCACAATTATTCTGCAAACAGCTGCTTGGAGTTGCATAGAAATGCCATAAGTATATGCAAAAGGAGTAAATGCAAATTTTAATTGAATCCTTTAGATGTATTTAGTCTTTTGAGTAGCTCAAGTTATTCATCTGACAAGCCCTTTAATTACCAAATTCAAGATACTTAACTCAAGGGAGTATATCCTCCTTACTTGACAGAAGGTCAGCATTACTTCCATCAGGAATTTTACTTTTTTTCATCTTGGCTACACCATAGAACCCCTACAATGTGAAAACAGGCCATTCGGCTCAAAGGATCCACACTGACCAAGCCTCCGAAGAGCATCCCACCCAGATCCATCCCCCTACTCTATCCCTGTAATCCTGCATTTCCCATGGCTAATACACCTAGCTTGCCCATCCCTGATCACTATGGGCAATTTAGCATGGCCAACTCATCTAACATCATGTCTTTGGACTATGGAAGGAATCTGGAGCACTTGGCGGAAACCCAAGCAAACACGGGGAGAATGTGCAAACTCCACACAGATAAACCCGAATCCTTGGTGCTGTGAAGCAGCAGTGCTAACCGCTGAGCCACCGTGCCACCCCCATTGACCTATTTCCTGGGAGTGGTCAGCTAAATGGTGGTGAGAACCCAACAGAATGGAATATCCTCATCAGCTTAACACAATTTTGCTCATAAATTGGAAGAATGAGGGACCAAAACATTTTCTACTGTATTATTTTTCTGAAGTAATAAACAAAACATTTTTCACTTATCTTCTACATGGCAGCCCCTGACACTTAGCCAAAAATTCCTAATTCTTGGTACTTAGCAGCCACTTGCTATTGAAGTCCACCTAGCCCTTGTACAAGCCTTATTTATAGAATCAGAGAATAGCACACCATTGAACGTGACTACTTAATTCCTCACATCTGTGTATTTCAATGTGATGTCAAGATTACCAACTTACTGATACGTGCTGCATTCCCACCAATTCCACCCTCTAGTATAGTAATATGGTATACAGAAGAAACAGTACAGTGTAGTTCAGAAAGTTATTGAGACAAGTAACTGCTGCAGATGGAGAATTCCAGTTCTTATAAAAGACTAATAGAGATCGGAGGAAGATCTCTGCACAGCTGCCCAAGAACAAATGCACAAACAAAGGACAGCCTGGCATGTAGTACACATGGAAGACAAAGATGCAAAATACACCAACAAAATTTGCCAGAATAAATTTTCAGCTTCTCAAGGATTTATCCAAATCTTTGTCCTGAGACCAGCAAGAAAATTAGGGCTTTCAGATTTGAATGTTATCCCTGGATGATGTTTTAAGTTAGTGGGAAAAATTAATGTTATACTGTGACTGAAGACTAAGATTGTACAGCATTTCTCAACAGAAACTGATGGCAGGTTTATTTCATTTCAACAGTTTATAATCAAAAATTGACTTAAAAAATGGATACAAATTGGTTTGTATTGGGAACATAGATCAGACTCCCATGAATTTTGATGTGCCAGAGAGTCAAATGGTGAGCAATTTTGGAGAGAAAACAAAGTTATTAATAGCAAATGGTCACAAAGAGAGTAGATTCATAGTTGGACTGATGCATTTGTCTGACAGGACAAAACCTTAGCCAGTGTTAATATTCAAGAGAAAAGCCCTCCCAAAACAGCAACTGTTAAAAGGATGAGCTTTCTATGTTCATGCTAAAGGGCACACAGATGAAAGTAGTGTGAAAATATGGCTGAGGAAAGTTTTGAGCTTTCAACTAGGAGGACTGAATAAAGAAAAAATGTCTTCTTATCTGTGACGTGTTCAGATTACATTTTGAAATAATGTTGTAGTGGAAGTTAAGCTGCAAAGCAGTGATATAGGAGTGATTCCTGAAGCTTTGTTCACCTTTTCGATGTCTCTGTGAACCAGCCCCTTTGAGGACAGCAGCAGAAAATAAAGGTATGATCAGAGGAGAGAAGACAATTATTAAGTAAGGCAGAATACAAGCTCTGATGTTAATGATCCTGTATGAATGGGTTTCAGAGTCCTGAGGTAAAATGAGAAAAGAGATAGTCATTAAATCATTCAAAAATGTGGCATATCCAATGCATTTGATGACACAGAAGATGCTGATAGATGGAATATATGGCCATGATGACATGTTTGCTGATGAATATGTGGTAGACTATTTGCATGGTGAGATCACATGGAATCCAGGGCCAGCTAGTCAATTGGATACAAAATTGTCTTAAAGGTAGAAGACACAGGGTGGTAGTGGAGGGTTGTTTTTCAGATAGGAAGCCTGTGACCAGTGACATGCCGCAAGGATCTGTGCTGGGTCCATTGTTTTTCATCATTGATATAAATGATTTGGACGTGAATCGAGGAAGTATGGTTACTAAGTTTGCAGATGACATCAAAATTGACTGTGTAGTGGACAGTGAAGAAGGTTATCTGAGATTACCTTGATCTGATACTGGGACCTTGATCAGGGTTGGCCAATGGACCACGGAATGACAGATGGAGTTTAATTTAGATAAATGTGAGGTGTTGCACTTTGGAAAGGCAAATCAGGGCAGGATGTGTACAGTTAATGGTAGGGTCCTGGGGAGTGTTGCTAAACAAAGGGACCTAGAGTTCCAGGTGCATGATTCCTTGAAAGTAGAGTCACAAGTAGACAGGGTGGTGAAGGTGGCATTTGGCAAGCTTACCTTCATTGGTCAGTGCATTGAGTACAGGAGTTGGGTTATCATTTGGTAGTTGTACAGAACATTTATTAGGCCACTTTTAGAATACTTTATTCAGCTCTGGTCTCCCTGATACAAGAAAGATATTGTTAAAGTTTAAAGGGTTCCTAAAAGACTTACAAGGATGTTTTCAGCATTGGAGGGTTTGAGCTACAGGGAGAGGCTGAATTGGCTGGGGCTTTTTCCCTGGAGTGTCAGAGGCTGAGGGCTGACCTTATAGAGGTTTATGAAATCATGAGGGGCATGGATAAGATGAATAGCCAAAGTAACTAAAGAGCATAGGTTTAAGGTAAGCGTGGAAAGATTTAAAAGAGACCTCAGGGGCAACATTTTCACACAGAGGGTGGTGCAAGTATGGAATGAGCTGCCAGTGGAAGTGCTAGAGGCTGGTACAATACAACATTTAAAATGTTTCTGGATGCTATATGAATAGGAAGTGTTTAGAGGGATATGGGTCAAATGTGTTGTCTGTGCTTTTCACAGCCTCCTCTCGATATAGACTTCCTCCTCTTATTTCTCTCTCACTTCTGTTTCTTAAAAACAAAATGCATCCATTTCTATTCAGAATGATCTGTATAGTAACCTCTGGGTTTTTGTGCTTCTAAAAGCCTCTCAGTTGGGTCAACCATGATTTTTAAACACACACTAGCATAATAACACAAACAAAAGTCTAAAAAAAACTTCTCATTCACCTTAAACTGAAACTAAAACTCTACATCTTTGACCCTTCATAAAACCCATATTAGGCAAAGTTAAAATGGTAAACTAGATATGTTATTTGATTATGATTAATTTAATGACGTGTAAAGATTATATTGTCTGTATCTATAGAGTTTATTACTTCTGAATAAAAAAATAATAAAAGGTTTACATTGTTTTTGGGGGCAGAATTGAAGGGAAAAGTCTGCATGTGGCAGTAAGGGAATGGAAAAGGATGGGTTTCAGCCTTACCAAAACTCTTCCTCGTATACTCATGAAACCTCATAACTAAAGTGTAAGCCTCTTGTTCACCCTTTGTACTTGATGTCGAAATCGGCTGTATGTTTTGTGATGACTACCCTGAGTAGATCTTTTCTCACAGTATGTGCCACAAACTCAAGAATGGCCCTAACATTGTTACTTTTGGTCCTGAATAGTACTCAAGTGTACCTTAGATTACCCTGAAGGCATAAGTTCAGAAAAGTTTGACAGCAGGTGAAGCTAGCTTTATCGCAGTACCTCTATGCGCGTAGCAACATGAATGGCTTCGTCACTAACAGTTTGCTGCCATCAACCTCATATGAGGTTCTGCCTATCACTCAAATCAGTAATGTGCTATATGAATTTCAGTCCCACTGTGATAGTATGTAGGCCATATGTCCCAAAGACTGATGGATCATATCAAACAACGTATCCCTTTAGCTTGCGATCGAAAAACTTGCAATACAATGTCCACCATTAGATGTGATTCTGCAACTGGTCCACATTTGCAGGTGAAGAATTACATTGACAATTAATTTAGCATGGTCAGTCAGGCATGCAGTATGGTGCGCCTGTAAGTATTGCAATATACATATATTAATTTACAGGGCCTCCTGCTTTGCAGACAGAAAGAACATGTACACCTGTTTCAAGTCAAGAAAATAGGTAACAGTATTCACTGGTTCATTCCTCAGAGTGATACTCTGACTGATCAGTCAAATTGACTGGTTTAAAATTTAAACAAAGCCTAGCAGTTAACTGTCAATCCTCATTAATGGACACATTCTCCATGGCAAAACTTCTACCAATTAGAGTTCCCTTGCCAATCAATTAAAGTTCTCCTTTCATGCAGTGTAAATGTTGGTTTTCTGCTTGATTTTTTTGGAATTATTCTGATGTATGCTGGACAACAAAGCTTCAACAAAATAAATCTCTTTTTCAGCAATACATGTGTAAAATTAAATTTTACAGGAGTACATATGGTACAAGGTATGAATGTACATTTTCTGTAAAATTTACTAAGCCTCTTCATATTAATATGGAGAATACAAAGGTAAACTACTTGCATGACAAAGCAGCTAACCTCACAGCTTAATGGCTCAAGTATTGTCAAACCACCCCAGGGATTTTGTTCGCATTGGCAGAGTCCATTGCTTAATGGGAAGACTGCCAGGAAGTTTTTGTGGGGGTGGAACCTCCTGTATAGCAGGTCCATGGCCCATTAAGGGTGTACATGGCAGGAGGATCAGGATGAAGACTTAAGGGGAAGTTGTGGCATAGGGATAATATCACAACACCAGCCGAATGGTCTGGGGATATCGGTTCATGTCCCATCAAGGCAGATCATGAAATTTGAATCTGATAAAAATTTGTAGATAGAAGCTAGACAAATGTTGAAATTAGGCTGAATCTTACCATTTTTGGCAAAATGTCAGTTAGGTCAAGTTTATTAGAGGGTTATTTGCGTTAGACCTTGCTAAATCTTTCGCCACATCTCACCGAATTCACTTCATTAATTTCCTGTGTCATACCTATGGTGACCCTTTTGCCTCCATTTTAACATGTGCCATCCCTGGAACAACAAGCCAATCAGTGGATATTCACTGAATGCATCCTGGGCACCTGTGCCATTTTTAAAAGGCCAGTGTGCTCTCAAATGGGCACTGACATTCTGAACCTGCCCCTGCTTGGTGACAGACATTCTGTCAGAAGAGAGGAAGATAATGTCATGATTCACTGATGGGGACCTTGTGGTCTGGAGGATGGGATAGGGCAGAGGTGGGCGTCCTTTTCCTCTCAGGCTCCCCACCAGAGAAGGTCAGTACACCAGACCCTGGAATCTTGATCTGAGGTCACCAACTGGTTCAGTACCATCTCCACAGTCTGGAGGAATGGCTAATAGTAAGAAGGTCAATGACTGTCTCTGCTGTGACAGGGTAGGTCCCATACTCTTCTCTGTGCTATCTCACTTGCCCTCAAACTCTGTTTCTGCACCTACCACCCACCAAGCCTCTCGCTCTGCCATTCTCAATAGTGTCTTCAACATCTTGTTGTCCATAATCTCCCAAACCACTAACCCTGCATGGCCTCTGTGTTGCCTACTCACTCATCGGGGATACCTCACCAATGTTCCTTCACCTGCACTGACACTAAAAGCCGTGCCACTCACTTTTCTTTTCTTTATTCATTTACACAATGGGGGCGTCGCTGGCTAGGCAACATTTATTGCCCATCCCTAATTACCCAGAGGGCAGTTAAGAGTCAACAACTTTGCTGTGGGTCTGGAGTCACATGTAGGCCAGACCAGGTTAGGATGGCAGTTTCTTTCCCTAAAGGACATTAGTGAACCCACTTTTATCTCACGCAAACTCTCCCTTTCTATCATTTCAGGAAAAGACACCTACAACAGGTTATTGACTTGCTCACCGATCTGATAAGTTTGTTTATGGACGTTTTGTCATCATACTAGGTAACATCTTCAGTTACCTCACTTCTGGAAGTGACGCCACCCACCCCTTACTATGTTCTTCTCCATTAAGCATTTCCATTTTCCAGCATGATGGAAAGAGACAGTGAGTGCTCATTGGCCAGTGGCATCCAACCTCCGCCTCTATGTGTCAATGAGATCCTGAACATCCAGCTCCCCTTCCTGTGAACCCCATTGGCTTTAACTTCCCCAGATCCCCACACAGCTCCTCTAAATGATCCTGCACACCACCCACCCCCCACCAATTTTCGTCCCAGGCCCTCGGCTAGTGGATGACTGTAGTGGGTGTGATAATACACTATCCTCCTGTTAATGCCAGGGACAAACAATCTCCCTCCATCCTGCATTACCCCATTTCCTTCCATGATTTACCGTTTCACTACCTTGTAAATGTAATTGCTCCCCTTCACAATTGCTCCATAATTTCCCTCCAACCTCCATGCCACATGACTAGGTTTCTGAGTTTCATTCTTGCAGCAGTGAATCCTTGCCCTCACCCCAGCCCCCTTAACCCTGTGTTTCTCCAGACAGTACTTACGAACTGACAGTGGTTCACTGTGTGAGCAACCTGAGCAGACAGCCCCTGGCCAGTGCCTTTACAGCTCCCCAATCATGTTAGTTGTACTCATCAGGATATCTACTCTGAAGGCATGGGACTGACCGTGACCCATTCCTTGGATTGCGGAGGCACGGAGCCGCAACTCAGAAGACTCCAAGTGGATGCCTGGCCATTGCAAGTCCCCTGGACTGGTGTTAGAGGTTGCCTTTGACTTACTGTGGCAGGATCCTCTGACTGACAGGTGCCTCCACAGACTTCAGTCAGGACTTACTCCTCTAAGACTTTGAGACTTGTGTCTGTTTGCTTGCTTGCTACACATTTGGTGTGTTTGCTGCAGAAGCTGTTGGCACGTGATGCAGGAGTCAGATTGCACACTGTTGTACAGTGAGATGTGCACCCCCTTGACTGAGGACTGCTGACCAGCAAGGCAAGTTGCCTGATTGACTGTACTAATTAATATGGTAAGACAGAGATACAGCGAACCATGCAGGTAGGTGCTAAGTGAGCAAACAAGCAGCCCTGAGGTGCAGCCTGGTCCAATCTGTGAGCAGAATGCCTAAGCTGTGCACAAAGTGTCCTTGCAGCAGTATTACAATAATAGTTCCTAGTGTGTCCTGCATCCTAAGTGCACATGGATTGGATAAGTGGGGCATGGAGGATTGGAGCATCAGGATACTCAAATACCAGGTATCAATATGAGGGGTAACTAAGACTGGTGCCCGGGAATTGTGCCCTGAGAGGCTGTTTGGTGTTGAGCAACATCAAGGATCTTCACAACTGGCTGTGAACTCAAGTCACCAGGTAAATGCTCTGACCTCCATGTCGAAAATTCTCAATGTCTAGTTTGTTTGTTGCATTTGGTAAAATTGGAAGTTGCTAGTAATGGGCAAGATGAGCAGTTAATAAGGTGTTTAATAATTTATTGTCCTCCTTAATAGGCAACTCGCTAATGCCTGGTGAGAAACTCACCTCGACATCCAACAGTTGTAAAAAAGATGCTGTAAGTTGCCCCCAACATCAAGATAGTCCACGCTGAATTTCCAACATGATTTGACCACAAATCTTGCCATAGCCCACTTCACTCAGACCCTGATATGATTCCGCCCCATGTAACCACTGTGAATTGTATGAAAACATATTTGGTTCTCTAATGTCGTTTAGGGAAGGAAATCTGCCATACTTACCTGCCTGGCTTACATGTGACTCCAGATACACAGCAATGCAGTTAATTCTTATTATCTTCTGGGCAAATAGGGATGGGCAATAAATCCTGGCCCAGCCAGCAATGCTCACATCCCATGATCGAATGCAAAAAATGGATCAACTCACCCACCTAAGGCTCTGTTACCTCCTGATTCCTGAACAATGAACAAGCCCGCCTGGCCTTGGTTCCCCAAAATAAAACCACTGTTCTTCTAGGGTGACTCACATTGAGGCGCTATCTCTCTGGTGAAACAGTCTTAGTGATGGTCACCTCTGATGGTGAGCTGCAGTCCTCTCTTTGACAATGATAGTTTGGTAACTTGCCAAAACTGCCAAAATACTGCCTCCGGATACTGCCAAAGCAGGTTCACCTCTTGTTTTTGGTCCTAGTGATAGGACTTGTCTCCCATGGGCAAAACTCAGTCCCACAGTTTCAAGCTTCTGCTGAGACAGAGGTGTACAGTGTATCAGGAAATGATTCCGAAAGAGTTACTGTTGAAGTTGTATTAGCTCCAGTTGGCTGACATCACACACAACCTTTGGGTGGAGACAATGAGTTTGTAGAGAGCAGATGTATTCTGTACACCTCCCCTGAATCCTAGTAATTGTGCCTGACTTGTTTAACGTACTGGTATCTTGCAATAAACTGTATTGTTAACCAAGACAAGTGCGTCTTCTGTTTAAACTCACTAATAGTTTATCCTCTCCCACTGATAATTAGACAGACCTACACACGGTCTAGACAAAGAATTGGTGGCAGTGAACTATCTCAAACAGCCCTTACCCTGTGGCACATAGTGGTAGAGGGAGCAGATATCATAAGGTGTCATCAGTGGCAATTAGGGCAAATACCACATGTAACAGGTCTGAGAGGGAGAAGGATGAGCTTTTATTTATACATCGAAAATAGGTCTAATATTAATGGAGATGGAGTATTTTGATTTCTTGAAAAAAGGATTAAAAATTTGGATAAATCACAATCACTCAAAATATTCCATAAGGAACTAAAAGAATTCCTTTCGCATTCTTCACGTATGGCTCATAAGACCATAAGAAATAGGAACAGATTAGCTGTCTTTACCCTTGTACCTATTCCACCAATTAATAGGATCATGGCTAATCCAACATTCCACAAATCTACTTTCCTGCTCTTACCCCAGAATTTAATAAGACAGAATGCTTTGTATCAAATAAAGATGGCACTATCAGAATTTTTAAGTGTCCTCATTATGGGAAGGAGATGCCACCTCAAGACTTTAATACATTGTAAATTAATCTCCCTTGATGTTGAACTCAAGACTAAGAACAGCTTTGAGGTGAAGTGAGGTTATCGGCCAGGAAATAATTAGAACTATATTCAGTCTTTATTTTCTAGTTAATATTTCACTTTACTTTCCATTATAAATCATAAAATGAATGAGAATTTGGGAAGGAGAGAATCATAGTTATTTAGCGCTTATGGATTTTTCGGCACCACTCCAGGTGCTAATGATCCTCTGAAGTGGTCAATATGGAGCTTTGAACTGAAAAGCCGGCTGATCCTGTTTATAAAACCAGACGTCATCATGGTAAAGGAGTTGAAGCCAGTGTAGAAACAACCAGCACCAAGCTCTTAAAAAGCTGATCAGCTCTCAAATGACTGCTCATGCTCATTAAAGAGGCCGCTCAGATTGTGGCGGTTAATAATTCAACTTATGCCCTTCTTGAACAGTTCTTTAGGAGTAAATACGGTGTTGATTTCAAACACTATCAAAAGGAAATTCACCATTTCATGTTCGTTACACCCAAGAACATGTGTGACCTGTTCCTCAGTCCCATCCTGCAATGTGCTGTGCACGCCAACGAGATCACTCCACACACTCACTGAAAGTGGGTGTGCGGTACCCAAGTACATTCCTCCTGGAAAATTGCATCTCATCAGTAATTGAATCCTAAACCTGTAGCTTTCTGGTTCAGTACTTCCAAGCAAAACAAAAGAATGGGATTCAACAATTAGGACCAAAATTGTGTGCGTAATCCAGACTTTCAAACAGTTTATTCTTATCAGCACTTGCACTTATTTATCTGTTGATTTCACCCACTGAACAAAATATATCCCAAGAAGTGCATCTGCTGAAGCAGTCCAAGCATGGGAAGGTATAAAAATATGGAACTATAGCATCCAACTAGCAGGAGGGTATGATACATTGTGACAATATTACAGTCTCTTTCCATTATACAATGGAAACAGTTGAAAGGGAAAAGGTGCAGGTGTAAGAATTTCAATTTATAACAGTTAAATGTGTAAAATGGAATGAAATTATGTTTGATTATAACAAGTTTCAAGAACAATCTGTTTAGGAATATTTGAAGACAATATTCTATAAGACCTTAATGGAATCAGTAGAAGTTATAATCCTGTTTCTATGCATAATTACTTCCACCTTTCATCCAGTATTTCTTGTTTCATAGACCGTAAAATTACTGGAAAGGAAATTAAGCAGTGAAATATTTGTTCTTTTCCCCTCCTATTTCAAAAACATTATTAACTTTTTTGAAGAAGTTTATGTTTTGTTGCTGCACTTAAAGAACTTAATAAATTGGAAAAAGAAAAGCAAAAATTATTTTCACACTTCATACATCATAATCATATTCATTTTCTGAAGGCATGTATGTCAAACCAAGGTCATATAAGCTTGGATAGGATCACAAGCAAAACTGAATTACTCCACAGATATACGAAATCTCCAAAGTAAAAGGAAAAATATTTTACCAATGAAACACTATTAGACAATCAATGGAATGAATTAATTTTTCAAATGGACCATTTAGCCAAACACAAAGAATTATCCGGCTGCCTCTTACTGTGAGGAATCTTTATACTTTTATTATTTTGTACTATTAAAATAATTTACAGTGTCATTGTATTGTTATAGGTTCAAAACTAAGTAAAGTTAACCACAATAAAATTCATTAGTAATTCCTTCCAATGCATGAAACTTAGCCTCTTCTTGCTTGGCTTTCCTTTCATTTGGCCATAATCCCCCAAATTGCCCTTAGGAGCTTTCACTGCACAGAAAAACTCACAGAGTAACATGCATTAGTCTAATTTGCATAGATGTTCTTATAACCTAAATCAGCAGCACCATTCCTGTCAACTTATTAAAATATTGTACCTGTGCAGTAATACATTAATCTGACATGTTATTCATATCCTACTTCACTAATAATGTAGCTGTAATAAGCCTTATTGGCAGAAACAATCAAAGCCCCAGGCTCCAGGCAATGATACAAACCTGCACAGCTAATTGGGTTTTGTCAGGGAAATGAACTTGCCTTGCAGCCTGCCACCAACATTCACATTTCATATAACAGAGAGTTATGTTTCGCTTCAAATCACTGCACTATGCATAATAAAACAAGAAAAAAAATAAGCCATGATGTGCTCAGAATTAACTGGACCTCTTGTATTGTGACTGTTTTTTCTTTTTCCCTTTCTGTGCAATGATCTGCTTTAGCAAGTTACTTCCTTTGCGTTGATAGAAGTTATTGGCTCACCATCCTCACATGGTAGATCGATACAACACCTGTGTGAGAACTGCAAAATGTTCAAGATGTTTAGAATGAAGGGTCACTATGAGTTATTATGATTATGAGCACTTGACTCTCTTTAAAAGTTTTACTTGAACGGAGGCCACATTCAAACATGGGAGAAAAATATCTAGGTTTGATGAATGACAGATGCTCTTTTCTGGCTGTTTATTTATATATTTGCTGCATTTGAAAAAAATGTTGGTGAGTCATCTGCATTTTCCTGGGAAACCGTGTAGAATGAGTTAGTGGAAGACGACGATTGTGCAGTGAGGGAAATCCACCAGACTAGGACCTAAATGGTTTAAGGTATGGTTGCCAATGGGGTAAAGGGTGTTTGTTGGGAGGGCATGGGTGTGGTATTGGTGAGGGACAGGTGGCCAGAATTGAAGGACAACAGAGTTCTCAAAGGGCAGTATGTCTGTACGATCAGCCAGCCATTGCTCCGCCCACCCACTCTGCCTGCGTACACCTGGATTAGTGCTGTGATTAGTGATTGTTAAAGGACGTATTGACAGATACGCTCGCAATCAGTTTGAAAATGCAATGGTTAAACAGAGACAAACATTCTCACTCTTCATGAGTATGGCTATGGTAGGATTAAGGAATTTCTTATGCCCGGAAATTAAATTTTAGCAATTGAGCTGAAGAGTAAAATATAAAATATCTAAAAAATAAAATGCCCTTTTCGGTATATATGGGTTACTTATTGCTACTCAGTTGCAGTTAAAGTATCTGTATGTATTGCATACATATTCACCATATATATGTATATATACATACATACATACATACATATATCCCTTTTGTAGACCTTCTCTTTAACAATGCTCTAGAAAAACAATTAAATATTATTCTATAATAAACACTGCATTGTAAATAAGGCCTTATTAAATACTGCAATCAGTTCATCATCCATGTTCTGGTAGATAGCTTCACACACTGTTTCTGCAGGTATATTTATTAATAAACTTTGCTCCTCTAAAACATAAGCCAGTTAATAAATAAATGTTCAATTGCTGCTCATAATATGCTGAAAAGCCTGGCTGGCTAAAACCCTGTTATGTGCTGAAATGTCTCAAGAGGATTTTCTCACATCTCTCCAATGGAGTTTGAGAGTGCAGCAATCACCACCCAATGAATTTCAATTAAATTAAATTAAAATGAAAGCAAATGAAATTTGAGGGGAAAGTCTACATTATTGATAAGCAGCAGATGTGGCCAAGTTATACTTTACCAATCATTGCTATCAACCATGTCAAACTTTTGCCAATATTAGAAAGTAGCAGCAACTTAACCTCAGGGCACTCGAAAGCTCTTCGCAGTCAATGAATTACATTTAAACAGGAGCCTCTTTTAGTTTTGCAGGCAAACAGGGGAAGGGATTTATATCCTAGGTCCCACAATCCTTAATGACTGGAATGATCCATTAATTTGTTTATGGTGGTGGTGATTGAGAGATGAATGAGAGAGAGCCCCCGCCCCTGTTCTTCTTTGAAGAAAAAACAGTTTTACATTCCTCCCAGTTGGGAGCATGATTTAATGCCTAATCTGAAACTGGTACCCTCTTGTGAAGCATTTTCCTTAGTAATGGACCACCTCACTTTATGTCAAAATATTAGTAGAATGTGGGTTTGAATCCGTTATTTTATACCTTAATCAAATATGAGAGTAACACAAATGAGCCAAAAGACATTCAGCTCATAAAAACCAAAAGAACTGCGGATGCTGTAAATCAGGGACAAAAA
>NC_063354.1:31849850-31890759 GCF_021869965.1 Rhincodon typus
TTTTTCCTTCACAGATGCTGCCAGACCTGCTGAGCTTTTCTAACAACTTTGTTTTTGTTCCTGACATTCAGTTCATATTTAGTTCTCAAATTTAACTATGGTACCTGAGGAGAAATGTTCATATTTTTATGTTTTCATTGTTGTTGGTTTTCCCTTTGTTTAATGCATAGGAAGGTAAGAATATTTATCTGGCTTTGCTTCATGTCCTTTGATATTCCTGTCCAACTAAAATCCCAGTTTTGAAGATTTCAGTTGGTCTGGCCTTTTGAAGTGTGAGTTCCACAATCTGCATTAAAACATGCTTTCTGATTTGCCACACAAAAGAAAGGAAATTACAAACTAGAGTTGGAGAACACACAAAAACTGGCCTTCCACACTGAGGGCCTCCAAGTGAAAAACACAGTCAATAAAATCAAGAAAGTTGTAAATATACTGAATTGACTTCAAGTTGATTCATACAGTCATAGAGCTGTATAGCAAAGAAACAGACCTTTTGGTCCAACTTGTCCATGCCAACCAGATATCCTAAATTAATCTAGTCCCATTTGCCAGCATTTGGCCCATATCCGTCTAAACCCTTCCTATTCACATTTCCATCCAGATGCCTTTTAAATGTTGTAATTGTACCAGTCTCCACCACTTCTTCTGGCAGCTCTTTCCATACATGCACCACCTTCTGTGGGAAAATGTTGCCCCTTAAGTCCCTTTTAAATCTTACCCGCTCTCCTCTAGTTTTGGACTTCCCCACCCCAAGAAAAAGCCCTTGGCTTTTCACCTGATCTACGTCCCTCATGATTTTACAAAACTTTATAAGGTTGCCCCTCAGCCTCCAATGCTTCAGGGAAAATAGCCCCAGCCTATTCAGCCTCTCACTATAGCACAAACCCTCCAACCCCAGCAACATCCTTGTAAATCTTTTCAGAACCAGATTCTAACTTTATAAAATGATATAGAGGACTTTAAACTTATGGGACCATACAGAATAAGTTAAGCAGTACAATCCCTGATAAATTTAAGTACTCCTACATCAACCACCTCATGTTCCCCTAGTTCTCATCCACCCCTGTAAAAGACTCTCACTTTAATTCACACATAATTATACTTTTAGTCTGTCAACTGTTTAGATTTTGGCTCTTGATTTATCATTTCAACACATTCCTCATCTTCATCTGGGTCAAATAGCCTAACCCAAAACAAACAAATAATTTATCATTATTAATTTAAAACATGCACACTGCATTTTAGTGCTCATTTTCTCATTCAATCATAACTCATTTCTTCAACAAATTAGATTAGTTTTGAAATTAGTACGTCACAGCTACAGTCCATACATTATCAGTACAAATCTAATTGAGAAACTTCACCACCCAGCACACAAAGCAACATTCAATATAGACCCAACGTATCTTCTCCTAGTAGAAGTTTTGATAATATCTATAGAATTACTTCCAGTGAATAAAATAATCAACTTAAAGAAGTCCAGAGACCCTCTCAGGGGCAAATTAACTTCCCATTCCTTATCATTCCTGTCAGAATGACTATAGACTATTTCAATCTATGCCCTTGACTAAGCTAAGAATTTGCTTTGCATCACTTCCTTCTCTAATGAGCTACGGTCCACTCTGATACTCCCCATAATTGCTGTCTCATTGAGTACAATTATGAAAAGGAAATTATGATCGTGCAAAACTGGCTTAAAACTACAGAAGAAAATGGAGATAAAATATTTTAAAGGAATAGTTGGGTAAAAATGTTTTGTCTTTTTGGGTCTATGGTGTGCTGAACTTCTTTACGTTAAAAAAAGTGATCAATACTGATTTTTCCGAAACAGTCTATGAAACAAATTGGGGCTATTGAACAAGCTAATTTTAAACTCTTATTATCAACAATTCAGAATATTTTAGTATTATTTACTTTACCATGCCTGGCCCCCTACAAAGCAGCCTACATTTCAGTTATGTTGTGCATCATTGGTAATAGTATTGCGTTCGGCTGCATCAATGATCTTACAGTATTAGCAAGAAAAATGTCACCATTGCCAGGGATAAGGCATAGCCCACAGAGTTAATACCTATTGCGTAAAATCACAATGACACCAATTCTAGTTCAATGAATAAGAGGTATCTTTCCACAAAATGGTTATTATTAGATTAAATTAGATTTCATTGTCACGTGTAACTGAGTACAGGAGTTGCTCTTCTCTGACGCCATGTTAGAAACAACAGTTAGAATTAAAAACAAGAACTGAAATTAAAGAAACAGAAACAAAAGAAAAAGAAAATGTGCAAATAACTCTCACCACCACCACCTTCATGAGTCCTGAGCCACGTTCACCAATGCCGCCTGTGCTGGACTCACCCATGCCACGGTGCTGCCACCGCTTCACCGCCGCCAATGCCACCACCTCGAGTCCTGTGCCTCGTCGCTACCTGTGCAGGAACCACCAATGTTGAGATTGCCATGCTGTGGCAGCACGACTCGCCGCTGGGATCACCACGCCAATGCCGCCACCATCTTGGACTCAGTTGAAGTATCAAAGTCCACAACCTTCCTGAAGAGATGTAAGCATGTAACCCTTTGAACCAGAGTTGACGTCAGATCCACCATCAATGTCGGTGCTACTGCTACCACGGTGAGTCCTGTGCTGGGCCCACCAACATCAAAGTCTTCATGGTCTAGCACCATCTCTCGCCATTGGGCCCACACTTGCACACTTGCTCCTCTAGAGCACAAGGTAAGAGAGCACTGTAGAGAAAAATAGAAGGGAAAAAAGAAGAAAAGGGAAATGGACAAAATTAGCAGCGGATGAGCAGGAGCCCGAACACTGCCTCTCTGTCGCTGCCATCTTGAATGTCCTAGGTGCAAAGTGTTGACATGACTATTCTAAGGGTATTAAATGCAAACTTGACTCTGTCTTCACCTTATGCCCAACAAGATACCTTCCTGAGGAGATAACTGGTTAACAAACCGAAACAGATAATCTTTTACCACCTCCCTAAATCAGGGGTATTCAGTCAAATTCATTTCAGCTAATTCATCTCACAGCAAGCATTGAGATATGTAATACTAATTTGCTGCACCAAACAGTGTCTTTGCCAATGGGTCAAACCTGGAAGCCACAGTTTATATTTTATAGTGACATTGTTGATTTCATTCCACTTTAGAAAATGCAATTATTATTTATCTTCTTGATTCAAAGTATAATCATGGCATATTTAGGAAGATGATAGGCTATGTAAGAAATCTTAAATGTTTTATTACATGTTTTTCAGCAAAGTTTGGGTATCAAATGACTAAAATGCTTTTAAATCACTTTAATTACAGGACTTCATACAGCATGTTGATTCACAATTGTTTCTTTATAACCACCGTATTTAGGTTACTTGGTAGTCATTACTTCCCTTTAAGATTTCAATCTTGATGTAAAATGCTCAAAAACATATTTGAAGTCAGCATTATAGAATGCCACATTAATCTTTTGCCTACATAACAAGAGTGACTGAAGACTATTCATTCTATAAGAAATGCACCAAGCTATTTCCGAGATCAAATGGCACAGTACATAAAGGCAAGTGATTTATTCTAAGTTGTTGCTGTTACTGCTGTCTACTTGAGTGACAATGAGCTCCACACCTATAAGAACTAGAAACACTTGAAACGCATAATGGACAACTGCATGAAAATTAATTTTAAAAACAAACATTTAATAAACAGCATTAATTGGGAAATCTTAGTATATGTACCAGCTTAAGTTTCACGGGAACATTTTACTCCTTGAAAGATTGCGGTTTCACATAAATAACACAGCAAAGTCTTCCACCAGTGCCTTGTGTCAACAGGCAAGATTAACTACCTCACAGAGCTTGTTTCTGTCAAGTTAGAAACTATCCAAACTCACTATTGTTATCAAATTTGACTGCTATGAGTCTTTCACACTAATCAGTGAAAAACTAATTCAATATCAGTGGTGAGATGTTCTGTGCATTACGGATTGAGGATAATCTGTAGCCAATTCTGCTTCAACATCTTTGCATCATCTTGGATAAAGCTACCAGGATCAGGATCAATCAGACTTTTATAAAGCAGATAAGAGTATTTGCTGGTTGATGTTGAGCAGCTCTGGCTGCTCCACCTCCCACCAACTCCCCTGGTGCTGACTTGAGTGAAACAGATCCTAACATTGCTACTGATTAGACTCTAAACACCCAAACCCATCACGGGAGGGCAGCTCTGTAGCCTTCAAGGATACAGTCTTGCAAGAGACAGCTTCATTAAAGATGAAATCTGACACAACAGTCGTCTCCATGACGCCGACTGATCTGTAAATCAAATCCCATCAGTCCCCGTCTCATAGGAGATTTTGGATTTATTTAGATTAAATGGATTAGGTAAAGCCCTGGAATGGTTGAAAGTAGGTGATATGTTCATTTAAAGTCAGAGTCAGTAATCCTTGCAGTAAAATGGTACAGGTGACAGAGAAAGAGAGACAGCATTTGCAGTGGGTCTCTCACCCTCTTGTTATGTAACGTCTTAACAGAATGTTCACCCAATCTGAAGTCAACTGTAAGTTCTGTGTGGTGGGGACAAGTCTTTAATTCTTAATTTGATAATATGATTCCAACTTTAAAAAATCCCATAGTGGTTTAACAAATTTAGCGACATATTTTCACTTTAAGTCAATACCTAAAACAGTCACCCTAAATTTCTCCACTAATCTCTTTTTGAATTTTCATTTAAATTGACTATCAGTGGTATTTTAAACTTTTAAATCTATTTTGAGGAGTCCTGCCTGTGATTTTTAATTTTTTTTAAAAAGTTCATTCACAGAATGAGGGCGTCGCCAGCTAGGCCAGCATTTATTGCTCACCCCTAATTGCCCAGAGGGCAGTTAAGAGCCATACACATTGCTGTGAGTCCAGAGTCACATCTAGGCCAGACCAGGTAAGGATGGTAGTTTCCTTCCCTAAAGGACATGCTTGAACCAGATGTTTTTTTGTCCAACAATTGGCAATGGATTCATGATCATCATTAGACTCCTAAATCCAAATTTTTATTGAATTCAAATTCCACCATCTGCCATGACAGGATTCAAATCCAGGTCCCAAGAACATTACCTGAGTCTCTGGATTAATAGTCAAGCGATAATACCACTAAGCCATTACCTTCCCATTACCCGTCCCAGTACAACCTGGCAGACAGGTGAGCTACTAGAATTTATTAGACACTTCAGGCTAGCTATTGCATGTGATTTAAACGAGATGTTGACACTGATGCCTTGTGTAGTGAGCATGGATACTAGTGATTTGAGAAATCAACAGAAGCAAGAATGGACATGTTTACATCCCAAGATACTTCATAAACATTTATAAAGAGAAATAAATGTTAATTCAGGGAATGTGCACTAAGAATGGTGTGGCCAAACACTTGGTGAAAATGTTGAGTTGTGAAGTTTTTAGAAATTAGAAAGAAGTGGAGTGCAGAGAGAGATGGAAACAGGAACTTCCAAATAGAAGAATGGAAGCAGTTCTGCCACCGCAAGAGTCAAGAGAAGGAGAGAAGAAGAAAATAATGCAGTGAGGAGTTTTCAGGAGGAACTTTATTGTAAGTTGGGGTAAGAATTATAGATGACAACCAATATTTTGTGATTAATGTATTGGAAGTTGGTATGGATCAGGGTAACCCATGAACAAATTTTGTGTAAAATACAATAAGTACAACAAAGATTTTGAATAATTGGATGATGTAGTATAAGAGTTCAACAAGGAGAATATTAGAGCACTCATGTTTTCAAGTGATGAAGGTAACTGTAAAGGTTTCAGCAGTTTTAGTGTAAGAGGAGTTGAGCTAAAGATAGAGGCTAAAGACAGTGTTGTGTAAGTGGAATTAAGTGCTCCTCCTAACGGAGAGGTTTTGTGGTTGAAGCACCACCCCAGATATCAAGTTTAGGAATGTTTTAATACAACGAAACAGAGCGTCATGAAGACAGATGGAATTAAATGCATTGGTAGTCAGCAAGTAAGGGTATTATTTCAGCTTCTCCAATATTAATTTGCAGAAATTGTGACTCAATCAAGACTTGTTCTTAGGAAAACAATCTAAAAGCACTGAGAGATTGAAGAAAAAAGGAAACAAGGTACAGCATATGTAACGGTTTTAGTAAATTGAATGAAGACCGGGGAGAAGTGATATATGAGAACAATCGAAGAAAAGCCAACATGGAGACATGAGAAAAAGCCTTTGGGCAAGTGATGATCTGGTGCTACATTTGGTCCCCTGTTTCTTGTATACTGATGTATAAGTTCTACTTTAGGAATGGATGCAAGGATGGTCAGTATATCTGTATATCTTTAAGTGACATGCTCATGACAATATCACTATATCTTAACATGTAATCTGCGGGTTTAACAGGTGTCATGCTTCAGCCTGCCTTGGATCACTTGAAGAGTGACATAATAATGGATACATGCTCTTCGGTTGCAACCTAATAATTTAATGTTAGCTGAGACACAGATGTGACTGTGAATGCAATGTTTTAATCTAATAGTTAGCTGTAATAAACATCTATTGGATTCTTCAATACACAATGTCATCCAGATTTTTCATGGCATGAAAGATAATATAGGCATTGTCACATCAAGAAAATACACTTCTATTGGCAGACTCACATCATCATTCCTTTTATGATTTGAGGCATTCTGTCTCTGAAACTAAGATGAGATACTTTGCCAACAATACAATCGAGCAATTAAATATACCTGAATATCGCAGGCCACATGGTGTTGCTTGTATTCCTATTCCAGACTTGCCCATGCCAAAGCCTTCCATTTCATAGTAATCCACAACTCAATGGGGAAAATGCAATACAGTATCAAAAGTGCTGCTACATCAAGTGCACTGTGGTTTTCACATATCAAAGCATTAAAATAGAATCTAAGCAACACAGGCTTGGTACATGACACATAAAACATTTCCTCTTCATTGATAGTCTTTGAAAATGTTTTTTGTGTCCAATACAAGTAGCGCAACATTCAAAGAATGGGCCCCTACTGGAGCATAGCTCAAAAAGAAAAGGAAATTGAATGGGTACTTGAAGAAATTAAACCTGGAGGGCTGTGGATAACAAGACAAGGAAAGGGATTGCTCTGTAGTGAGCCAACATCAAATTGATTAGTCTATTGGCCTCCTCAATCCTCAAGAAGTCACAGTTATAACAATTATCATTAGAATAATTATTTGGGTTAAATTTGTGGCAGAAATGAAGAGGGAATGAAATGGAAAGGTTGAAAGCAACAGTAATGGCTGAAAGGGAACATAAAGGTCATTTTTCATAATGCATCGGAGGCAATACTCTGTAAGAATGCATCTTCTTCTGTTTGCTGATTAAACTCCATGCAAAAGTGGGCATAGTTCAGAAGAAAATTCAAGCCTTCATAAACACAGTCTTTTATAATATACCTGGATTGAAGGGAACATCCTTCTTGTAATAACTTTCTCATTTTAAATAACTCAAATCCATTCATGCTAAATCTCCGCAAAGTGGAAAAATAATCAAATGATACATCTGATAATATAATCTACAAACATGTATGTTAAATAAAAAATGAAACAACATCTAAAATACAACACAGATTTTATGATCTTACATTTAAATTTTACATTCTCAGTTGGAAGAACAATAAAGTTCATTACCTGTCCTTATAACCTGTACATGGATTAGCCTCTTAAACATAAACCTAATATGTGACATTAAGACTATCACTTGGAATAGCCATATTTCACTTCTGCATCAACAGAAGCAGTGGTAAGAGATTTCCCTTGGATTAATATTTCCTGCTCCACTTTTTTTTGATCTTGAAAGACCAAAGGCTATTTGACAGAGCGTTATCATGTGTATTTGATCATCATCAAATCATCAAACCCCTACGGTGTGGAAACAGGCCCTTCGACCCAACAAGTCCACACTGACACTCAGAGCATCCCACCCAGGCCCATATAGCCCACCTAATCTACACTATGGGCAATTTAGCATGGCCAATCCACCTAGCCTGCACATCTTTGGACTGTGGGAGGAAACCGGAGCACCCAGAGGAAACCCACGCAGACACGGGGAGAATGTGAAAACTCCACACAGACAGTCACCCGAGGCTAGAATCGGACCCGGGTCTCTGGTACTGTGAGGCAGCAGTGCTAACCACTAAGACACCATGCCACCCTCTCAGATCACAGTTATCAAAAAGGAAAGATTTTGTCAACCCACATCTCTCCATCCGCATACACAAAACACGTCAAAGGCCACCAACTGTTAATTAAGGTGAATTGCAATTATATTCCTCTAAGTTGTCAGCTATGGATAAAATATAACACCTCTTGTAAATCCTAACATATAAAGAACATAGGCTCTGAAAATGTCTAATCGATTATTGTAGTAAAACTTGCAAAATTTACCTGGAAGATATGAAAGAAGAAATAAAGTTATTCTTTGTGAATAATGATAGGACAGATGCGATGCATTTTGAGTCATCATAAAGAGTCTATTTCAACTGGACTAGTGATCAATACAAAAAGACAATTCAAACCTTATAATTATATTATAACTGTCAGGTGAATGATGAATTGAATTGTAAAAACTCTTCTTTTGATCCAGAGACTGTCCTGGACATCTGAGAAACAGAAGGTGGAGAGAGGAAGGAACGTTGAGATAAAATTTTATACAGAAAGGGAAGAGGTTGCTGATTATTCAGGTCAGAATGTATGATGTATACAGGTGTGCCAGAAGTTATGTACATAAATACACAGGGCCCTGTTTTATGTAGGCAAAAGAATTTTTCATAGACATTGTACTTTTTCCAAAAACAAAAAGCATCATGGAGACAGTCAAACTCTGCTGCACCCTCACAGCCACACCATGACCAGTCAGAATCTACCTGTCTGCACTGAGAATTATGATTGACAGTTAACAACCGCATTTTGCTGCATCTCCATGCCAATTTTGGCTCAACCAGTCAGCAATCTCTGTTTAAAATGGTGTCTCTTGTTTCAAGCCTGTTTTTTTTTCCATCAAAGTTGAAACAGTTTGAGTGTGATCCCAAATAAAAACAAACATCCTGGAAATACACAGCAGGTCAGGCAGTATCTGTGGAGAGAAATCAAGTTCAGACATCAGGTTAAAATGACTGTTACCTCTGTTTCTTTCTATGGAAGCTGCATGAGCTGCTGATTAATTCAAGTATATTTCTTTCTGTTTCAGCTTTCCAGCAAATGTAGCATTTTGTTTCATTATGATCCCACACTTCTGTCGGATTCTCGTACTCATTGATTTCTAGTTAGACATACCATTAACCTCACAAATTGAGGGTCTCACAGATTCTATTTTGCAATATAATACAAGCAGACAAAGATATGAACTAGGAGCTGAAGTAAGTCATTCAGCCCCTGGAGCTGCCCTACTTTTCAATAAGATGTAAGCTCTGTATGGGTTAATGAGGCAATGGCATCCCATATATGTCAAG
The DNA here is from genome assembly GCF_021869965.1 of Rhincodon typus. Taxonomy (NCBI): domain Eukaryota; kingdom Metazoa; phylum Chordata; class Chondrichthyes; order Orectolobiformes; family Rhincodontidae; genus Rhincodon; species Rhincodon typus. The sequence goes on from NC_063354.1 coordinate 31,859,360, forward strand.
AAGAATAACCCTTCAGTAATACCAATTTTCCTCACCAAAGCAGTACGTCTAGCAAAACTTGCAAGCACCAAATATATATATATTCCAGAGAATGCAAGTTGTGATTTTGAGGATTTTGGTTGATGTAAAATGGGTGACTGGAGGTGATAGAGAGGGAGAAAGAGCCTTTTTGCTACTCTGCTGCTAACTATGATAGTCTCCGAGCCAATCACAACGTAAGAGTTCCATCAAACTGATGTCTTCTATGTATTGGAAAAGTCTTAAATATATTGTCTGTTTTAAATTCAACACACGTTGCAGGAAAATCCAATGCTTTAATGAACTTTGTACCTAGAGGAGTCATTGATCGAGCAATTGATATTTTCTACAGGATGGCCATCATGTGATTGCATGGCTGTGCATCAACCTGTCTTGTGACATAAGAGTGCAGGTATATTCTGCAACGTCCAGGCAGGTCTGTCAGAATCAGTAAAAGTGGAAACTGTGGAAGCAATAATATTATGAGACAACAAGGTGTAGAGCTGGATGAACACAGCAGGCCAAGCAGCATCGGAGGAGCAGAAAAGCTGACGATCTAGACCCTTCTTCAGAAATGGGATAGGGGAAGGGGATTCTGAAATAAATAGGGAGAAAGGGGGAGGCGGATAGAAGATGGATAAAGGAGAAGACAGGTGGAGAGGAGACAGACAGGTCAAGGAGGCGGGGTTGGAGCCAGTAAAGGTGAGTTAGGTGGGGAGTTAGGGAGGGGATAAGTCGGTCCAGGGAGGACGGACAGGTCAAGGAGGCGGGATGAGGCTAGTAGGTAGGAGATGGGGGCGGGGCTTGAGGTGGGAGGAATGGATAGGTGGGAGAACAGGTTAGGGAGGTGGGTATGAGCTGGGCTGGTTTTGGGATATGGTCGGGGGAGGGGAGATTTTGAAGCTTGTGAAGTCCACATTGATACCCAAGGGTTCCCAAGCCCACCGCTGAAACAATAATATTATTACTGCCGTGCCTGTACATATTTTTCCATTCGCTCATGATCAGTTATTCTTTCTCCAAATCAAAGAATACTGTTGAAACTGCCTGAAAAACTCCCCTCTGTCTGCTTTGCTGAAAGTAGCAGCAGCTGTAGGTTTGGTTTGGGACAAGAATCTTAAAATAAAACTTTAGCAATGCTAAAAATATCAAAGCAAAAATGTAAATGAAGCATAAAGGAATATCAGAAGTAAAATAAATGTAAATCTTCCACACAACAGTTGGTAAAATACTATGCACATTGAAGAAATCAACTTTTAAAGGTCAGATTACACAGACAGCATTGCATAGTTTTACAAGGGCAAGAAATATAATGGCAGAGTGATCTTGTCCCAAATCCCAAAACTCAGCATAGGATCAATCATTCATGGGTATAATGCCACTCATGCTGCTCTGCATTCCATCTATATAAAAGCTTTTGAATACTTTTATAACAAATTTGAATTGTTGAGGATCAGGCGCAGAAAGCTGCCTGACTCTGCAGAACAAGTTCTTACCTGCTGAGATTTTGTGCTAGGAAGGTTACTGCATAACATTGACCTTCATATTTTAAGTTTTACAGCAGTTCTACAGTCATTAAATAGAAGATTACTTGGAAAATTACAGGTGTAGTTTTGGGGTAGGAGCTAGAATGAAAGACATTTTGTTCAATCAACTTCAATAACTGACAACAATCTTCACTGAAACGTTTAGAGGAAAGGCAAAAGGCAACACTATCAGCACCTTGAAAGCTGCCATCATTACTTCATACTAATCAAGGAACAGGACGTTCCGGTCAAACTAGACCTTTCTATCTTGTTTCATTCACTCGCCTCCACTCAACGTTCAGGGAATGTCTTGGGAATCTATGAAACAAAAGTACTTTGTCTCATTTTTGGAGATATTTCCTAGTTATTTTTCTTTTCTCTGAAACTTTTTTAAGGTACTTTTTTTTGATAACCTATTTATTGAAGATCATGCTCCTGAATCAACTCCACAGCATAAGCCACTGCTTAGTTGATTTAGAAGGTGAAATGGACCTGAAATTGTCAGCTGTAAAAGGAACTGTGTACTTTAAAATGTATTTGTATGTTTCAGTCATTTCCCTTGAGATTGAAATCTAATTTGGCTGGTAGATCATGCGTTGCTTTGTCAAATACATATTAGAATAATAAACTTCACATTGACGTTTGATACGTACTTTTCAGTGCACAAAGGTATGGTCTCTCAGTTGGTTTCTGCATGCTGACATGAACTTCTGCGATAGTCCTATTCATCAATAGCTATATAAAGAACAAGGATAACAGAGGCAAAACTTCAGCGCCACTTCTGTTTTATTCACTTTGATGCTGAAGGTATAGTTGGCTTAAGTGCATTATTACCCTTTACCTGAGAGATGGTGTCTGCTTTTTTTCCTGAATCACTGAGCAATTTGATAGAAATGATTTATAATAATAATTTAGAGGATGATTTGGAATAAACCATATTAGTGAAATCCCATGTAGGTCAGGCTAAACAAGAAAAACAGGTTCCATTCCTAAAGGATGTTAGTGAACCATTTTAGGTTTTCTAACAATTTGAGGGCTTCATCACCACTTCTTCTTTTTCAATTTTGCAAAACTGAATTCAAATCCTCAAGTCCTCATATTAGAATTGACACTCATATTTTCTGCATTGTTAATCCAGATCTCTGGTTTACTAGTCCAGTAATATAATCACTACATGATCTTATATTCTTCTGTAAAACAGAAACTTAAATATCATCAGTATGGCATCTCTCCTTAACTTTTCCCCTGCAATCCCACTTCTTTACTCATATATTGTAGTATACTCCTATATTGTACACCTAGTATTGTATTATTGCTATTCTATAAGGAACTTATGAACATTTTGGTCTCTTACTACCATACAGCTATTTCTGCTCCATGCCCACCAAGTTAAAATTCCATTGAGGACTCTCTGTGGTGTGATACAATCCTATTTCCTTTTTGGGTTCTTTAAGATTAGGCATTGCTCCCGAATATAGTTGCCTTAACCTCAGGCAGTGAAAGTCAGAATCCAGGGACAATTAACCAGTTCTGCGAAGTCTGATCAATGTCTACCTGAAAGACAGGAGCCAGTCGAGATTATTACCTCCGTTGTCATAGCATTTTATTCTGCATTAGTTTTTATTCTGATTGCAGTTTTCCTGGATATCACAAGGGTCTGGGTGGAATCCCTCAGCTGAAAAGGGAATAAAAGTTGGACTCTTTTAATAATTGATCAGAAAACTAAATGAGCAGGTATCACTTTTAAAATGCACAAAATTTTACTGAAATAAGCAAGCATGCAATTCAGCGTGTATTTTGAAAAGCATAAATTGCAAAACTAAATAAACCTGGAAAAATGAAAATAGCTAGTTCTCATTTCCAGTCAAGAATCGGAGAGTTTAACTGAAAGTGTGGCAGAGATATAATTTTAAAAAGGAAAGGACATCCATTAAACAATAAAGCAAGGTTACTTTTATCCCTATTGTGAGACATATTTTAAGGTCAAAACAAAGCTTTTTCTACGAAATTTAGTTTCAGATATTTACAGCAATTTTGGAGGGCTTGCTCAATTAAATATTTTATAAAAGGTATTTATTTAATTCATAATGAAATTACTCCATTTAATTTCCCATATTTGGTGAAAGGGCCTATTATAATGAAGATATCTGTTCGGGGGAAGTAGTGGCCTTGTCCCTAGACAAGTAATCCTGAGATGAAGGCAAATTGCAACAAAACCTGATAAAAGGAGTGAAACTGGCACACTGCCCAATATAGTCCAAGTCATTGGAAGTGACAATGGCACACACAGCCCTGTTGGTCCTGTTATGTCCTCCTTACTAACATCTGGGGACAAGTGCCAAAGTTGAGAAATTGTCCACAGATGAGTCGAGCCACAGCCTGACATGATCATTCGCACAGAATCTTATGTTACACTCAAAAGCCCAGGTGCAACCATCACCATGTCTACTGACAGGAGAGACCCGCTTATGGTTGCCATACAGTGGTATAAGTCAGGATGGAGCTGCCATCGATCAGAAACTGATCTGGACCACCATATAAATGCAGTGGCTGCAAGAACAGGTCAGATGCTCAGAGTACTGCAGAAAGTAACTCACCTCTTGACTCCTCAAAGCCTGACCACCTTCATCAAGGTACTAGACAGGAATGTGATGGAATAATCTCTATTTGCCTGGATGAGTGCAGCTCCAACAACACTCAAGGAGACTTGGCACCATCCAGGCCTGCTTGTTCTGCAAAATTTTACTAACACTTTCTCAAGGACAATTAGGGATGGGCAAAAAATGCTTGTCCAGTGAGCAATGTCCACATCCCATGAATATTCAAGCAAAAGTTCTATAAAATGTTGCTTTGACCTCTTCTGGGAAAATTAGACCTTAGGCAACAATTATGTTGGTCAATGTTCTTCCTTAGTCAGAGCGCAGCTTCAAGTGAGATATCAAGACTGATATCCTTTTTTCTGAATGTGACTTTAATTGTCTGGCTTTGCATTATATATTTACATTCTTGTACATGAGAGAGATAACCAAAAAGTACCATTTAGCTGTTGATGGATACGTTTCACAAGCTAGTTCTAACACTTGTTAAAAAATGTTGGCTTTACTGTGAATTTGTTATTAGTGGATAATGTGAGTAATGATACAAAAGATGGTCAAGGCAATTGTTCAGTGTTTTATGGCTTTCTCAGCTATTTCAGAGGCCAACAGAGTCAATGCACTTTGCTGTGGACAAGTCAAGTTTAGGCCAGTTGAGGAAAGGATAGCAGATTTCCTCCCCTACAGGAAATTAATCTGTACAGCAGTCAATAATATTTGAATTTAAACTCCACATGCTGGCAGAGTGAGATTTGAGCCTTTGATCCCAAATCATTCAGCTGGGCCTTTGGATTACCACCATGCACCTTCTCCCCAAGATATTAATGATCACTGACAAGCTGGACATTAATAGGATAAAAGGAAAATACTGTGGATGCTGGAAATCTGATACTAACGTGTTGGTCTCAACATGTAATTGTGTTTCTCTCTCCACAGATGCTGCCATTCCTGTTGAGTTTCTCCAGCACTTTCTGTCCATATTGATCTTGCAAGGTATCTCTTTGAGGTTAGGGTGAGAGACCCATATGGTCGCCATCCTAACTCTATGTACAAATGAATAAAACACACTTCATAGAATTACAAATTTGTTACAGCACATTTGACACATCAAGCCTGTGCCAGCTCTCCAAATGAGAGTCATTCTTCTGTCTCTTCCCCCTAACCCTGAATACTGTTTCTATTTAAGCAATAATCTAATGTTTTCTTGATTGCCTCAAATGAAGCTGTCTCCACCAAACTTCCAGGCAATGTGTTCCAGACTTTAACTACTTGCTAAGTGAAGATTTGTTTCTCACATCTCATTTGCTTCTTTTGAAAATCACCATTCTTTTTTAGGGAAACAGTTTTGCCCTATCAACTCTGTCTAGCCCACTCATGACTATGAAAACTTCAATCAAATCTCCTTTTAATCTTCATCCCTCCAAGAAAAACAACCCCATCTTGTTCAATCTATATTTATAACCAAAGTTTCTCATTCTGGAATTATTCTTGTAAATTTCTTTGGCACTTCCTCCATTGCATTCACACTCTTGCTAAAGTGTAGCAGACATAATTATGCACAATAGTCCAGATGAGGTCTACCCAGTGTCTTATACAGTTCAGTATAATCGTCTTGTTCCTCTACTCTGTGCACCTCTAAATATAACATGGAATACTGTATGCTTTACTAATTTCTTGCTCTACTTATTCTATCCCCTTGAGTGACTTATGCAAATTTACACCCAGATCATTCTGTTGCTGTACACCTTTTGGAATAGTACCATTTATTTTATACTGTATCTCCATAATCTTTCTACTATAATCCTTCTCCACATTGATCTTTGTCTATCGCCTATCTGGCAACTCCACCAACTTGTCAATGCCTTTCTGTAGTTTTTCACTGTTTTCACAGTTTACAATGGTTCCAAGTCTTATGTAATCTCCAAAGTTGAATAATGTGCCCTGCAAACCAAGATCTGGAACATTAATATATACTGGGAAAAACAAGAGTTCCAAAACCTACTACTGGGAGTTACAGTACAAGCCTTTCCCCAGGTTGAAAAATATACTTTAACCATTGCTGTCTATTTCTTATCCATTTTGTATCCGTGTTGCTACAGTCTCTTTTATTCCATGAACTCTAAGTTTTCTCACAAGTCTGTTATGTGGCACTGTATCAAAAGCCTTTTGGAATTCTATGTAAACCATGTCAACAACATTAGCCTCAACAATTCTCTCTGTTAACTTTTCACAAAGTCCAGTAACTTAGTGAAACACAGTTGTACTTACAGAAATCTGTGCTGGCTATTCGTAACTAATGCACATTTTTTTCATGAGACTACTAATTCTATCCAAATAATTGTTTCAAGAAGTGTCCCAAAAACTGAAGGTAAAATGACTGGTCTGTAATTGTTGGATTTAGCCTTGCAACAGTTTTTGAACATGGGTGTTATGTTTACAATTCTCCAGTCCTCTGGCACCACCCCTGAGTCTAGAGAAAGAGCCTCTATAATTTCTACTCTCACTTCCTTCAATACCTTTGGATGTATCTCATCTGTTCCCAATGCCTTTTCTATTTATAGTACAAACAGTCTATCTAGAACCTCCTCATTATAAATTTTGAACACTTTTAGTGATTGAATTTCCTCCTTGGTCACAATGGCTTTAACTGTACCACCTTCCTTTGAAAAGACATATTTAAAAATGTTCATTTAATACTTCAGCTGTTACTTGCCCCCAAGTGTAAATTTCCTTTTTGGTCCTGAATAGGCCTTACTTCTCTTTTTACTGCCATTTCACTGTCTTTGTGCCAACAAAACACTTTGGAGTTCCTTCTCATATTAGCTGCTAGCCTTTTCTCATAATCTCCTTTTGCTTCTCTTGTTTGTTTTTTCTCCTCTCTTCTAAGCTTTAAGTATTCAGCTAGGTTCTCAATTGTATTTTCTACCAGACACCCGTCATAAGCACATTTTCTCTTTTTTCTCTTCATCTCATTCTTCTCTTTCTCGTTTGCCCTACCTTTACTTATTGAGAGAATGTGCCTTTGCAATGCCTGACTCATTTTCTCTTTAAAGTAGCCCATCGTTCAGCTACAGGTTTTTCTGCCAAATGTCTGTTCCAACCTATCTGCCTTCTTCTTGCTCTGGATTGTCCTTTGTCATTTTTGATCAACATTCTAATGATGCAATGATCACTGTCTCCTAAACAGTCCCCCATTGACACTTGGTCTACTTAGCCTACCTCATTCCCAATAACCACCTTTCTTGTTGGACTGGACATATATTACTTCAGAAATTTCTCTCAACACAATTTAGAAATGCTTAGCCCTTGCTGCTCTTTACGCTACCACTATTTCAGTCGATATTTGAGAAATCAAGGTTCCCCATTATAACAACTCCATGATGTTTGCACTTCTTAGTAATTTCCTTGCAGATTTGTTTCTATACACCAAAACCACTGTTTGGTGGTCTTGGCCTACAGTCAGCATTGCACCCTTTATGTCCCTGAATTCAAATCAAATTGATGCTGTCCTTGAACCCTCAGGGACATCCTCTTTTTGCACACTGCAATTATATCTTTAACCAATATTGCTACCCCTCCTTTTTTGTCCTTTCCTGTCTTTTCTTTGTGCTGTCCTTCTTTAAGCCATGTTTCTTGTGACAAATTGAAATGAAGCAAAGCATGAAATCTACCGCTGAAGCTCTTGACTGACAAATCTATCCCTGTGATTAAAGCTAGCCGCAGTTATCTTTGTAGTGGCTAGTGCAGGGGTGTAACAACAATTTTGATAATTAATAACACTATACATAAATGTACAAACTTTAATCATGTGACCTTTCTCGCTATCTAGAAAATGTTCCTTTCATACTTCTTGCAGGTAGTTATGTGTGTGTCTGTTGATATATCTCAGAGTGCAATGGCTGATTTTGGCCAGTATTCCTCAACTGCTACATGATCTGACTATAACGTCAACTGAAGAGAAGCAGGTAGGAGTTAGCAGTGAAAAGTAAGGGAACTTTAGCTGACAGGTGACAAAAACTTTCTGTCCATTAATGTTATTTTAATTAACTTAGCACTGTGTGCGAGCAAGACCAGTTAATAGGAATTTATCTGCTAATATTTTGGAATTTTAAATGAATATCTCATATGCTCTGCTTGAGAACATGTAGATAATCAGGACAGGAAAATCATTCAAATCCCTAAGTTGCTGAATCCAATATTTTACTGGTTCCTGTTCACTCAATTCCAAGTTTTCATACTGTTGGCGCAAAAATGTTAAATGGCATGCTTAGAGCCTTCCCAAGAGCAAATCCAATTTAACTTTTAAGTTGCATTTACATTCTTTGGTAGCACTCAGTGATAACATTCTCACCTCCAATTCAAAATGTTTTGAGTGCAAAGCCCATCAAGAGAATTGGACACATAATCTAGGTCAACTCTTCAGCACAATACAGAGAGAATGCCTTACTGTCGCAATTGCTGACTTTTGGCTGAAGCATGAAAACAAGAATCTGTCTGCCCTCTCAGATGACTATGAAACATCCCATGGTTCAATTTTAAGGACAGCAACGAATTTTTTCCAGTATTATGGTCAACGTTTATCCCTCAGTCTTCATCAGTTAAACAGTCCAGTTATTTATTACACTGCTGACTTTGGGAATACAAAGTAGGCACAAGTAGGCAGTTATGGTTTCCTCACTACAATGACTGTAAAGTATTTGAAATTTTGTAAAAGCCATTTCTGAATTTTTATATTTTGCCCACCCCTGTACTGCACCCTGACATATAAACATGAGTATAAAAGAAGGACATTTTCAATTTAAACTCTGATTTATATAATCATTATTACTCTATACTAAGCTGTCTACATCACTATATAGACCACAAATTTTCAGCTACAGCACACCATCATTTTTAGGGTCCACACTGGTGCCAGTGCTAATAGCAAATACAGAGTGAGCTATAAATGTGCCTCGGAGCAAACAAATTTCTCCACAGACATCTTAAACAACAGTACACAGATGTAATTAACAGCAGTAAATGCATCAGATATTATTAGGAAATGGTTTGGAATTGATTTGTTGTCATAATTTAGAGACTACAGATATTTATTTGCTTGACATCACATAATTTGCTTTTATTTTACAGACATCCTACATAAAAAGATTTTTATATTCCCCCTTTCATCAATATCAAGGGTGATGTCATTGTGGTAAAGTGCTGCTATAAATCTATTAATTTTATCTCCATTAACTGAAGACAAAAATGATTAAAATAGCACCATAAATATGTACATTGAACTGGATAGGACATCTGCCCCTGCACGAACTTGCACACAACACAGAGCAATTTGTAGCATTGGTTGTTCTGAAAATTGAGCCCTTCAGAAAGCTCACTTTGTGGTAATAATGTGCAGTTCACAGTACCTCTGGACTGCTTGGACTGCTGTTTCACATTTTCAGGAACCAGAAGAAAAAGTTCTGGTAAGACTTTCAAGTTCATATATAAGTCGAACAAAAAAATGCTCAGACTTAAAAAAAAACCCTTCAGTGATTTTACTGGATACTGTGAGAAACAAAAAGTTGTGTACGGAAGAGATCAATTCAGAGTGAGAATTTAAACACAATTGAGATAATAGTCAAAGCACCTGACAATAGATTCACTTCTACCAGAGGTGATTCCTTCAGTGATGATCTAGAAGTGACAGTTGAGAAAACTATATTTTATTCCAGGAATGAAAAGAAAAACAGGACATGAAATCCAAAACCACCTATACCTCGTACAGTGAGCGCTCAACATATGTTCTGTATTACCGTAAATTAAAGTAAAATAAAGATGTTAATGGGAAAACATACAGCCTCAACAAATAATAGATTGGAATGATTTCAGTGCGACACTGTTCTGCTTCCTCTACACATGAGAAGATGCATTTTAGTAATGGATTTAACACTTTGTCATTTTGGATTGAATCAAAAGGTCTGGCAGCATCTACAAAGAGAAAGCAGGGTTAATATTTCAAGTCTAGTCACCTTTCTTCAGAACAGATAGTAGTTAGGAAAAGGTGATATATATGCTGAATGCAAGCTGTAGAGGGAAGTGGGGAGTAGAATGAATGGGTGGGTGGAAATGGAGCCAAGAGAGCAGAATGGAAGTTAGGGAGATAAAGGGGTGGATGATAGTCTGCCAGGAAGAAAGAAAAGCTGATATTAGGGACCATGAGTTGGGGAAAATGGGTTAGCTGTGCTGAAAGCCTATCAGCACTTCTTTCTCCCTGGCAGACTATCATCTATCCATTGTCACCCTAACTATCATTCTCTCTCTCCTTATCCATCTATCTGCCCAATCCATTCTCCTCTCCAAATCCCCTGTCTTCAGAATATATACTATCTTCCTAGCTACTATCAGTTCTGAACAAGGGTCACTGGACTCAAAGTGTTAACTCTGCTTGTTCTCCAGTGACACTCTCAGACCTCCTGCAATTTCTGTTTCTTATTCAGATTTCCAGCATCCAATTCTCTGTTTTATCACTTCGGATTCATTTGGTTTGTTTTGTTCTATAGTGGAAATGGCCTTTAAAATAAATACATGCTTTCAAATGCATTCACACCTTCTAATTAACGTGTTTTTAAAAAATTGTTTCATTTTTAAAATAACACTTTGTCTGATATATTCAGTTCCTCACTGCCTCGTTTTACAATATTGTATTATAAGTGCTTTGCACTCCAAAATACCAACAGGTGCAAGTGCACAATTTTGGTGCTAGCCAGGCTGGCTGCTGTTTTGGAGAGGGTGATAGTGCATCCTTAGACACTTGCTGAGGAGTCAGAATGTAATGTCGATCAGGGCATAGCACTGTGAGGATGACGGCGTTACTATTTTATTGACTATTGGAACTCAATGGTCTGGTTAGTAATGTTACAACCTTGTACAACAGCAAACCGCTCTTATCCATGTTTTTTAAAGGATAATCAGCTACTTCAGGTAGTTACTATTTGATTCTACTGACTCTTTCTGCAATTGAGCAAGTGTTGGGTACTTTCCAAAACTGCTTAAGCAACTGAAGTCTACAGGCAGTGGTCTGGCAGGTACCTTCTGCTTGTCCTGCAATGGAAGTTGAGACATTGGTCATTAATGCTGCATTGTGGTTGAGTCCAAAAGTGTTATATTGCAGTAGGCCACTAATTCCACACTGGAAAGGATGAACTTCAAGTTCTCTGCAAACCCTTTGCCAAGTTGATGCCAGACTTCTCCATGCATCTTGACACTAACTGCAGAATTCCTGGTTGGTTTGCCATGGCACTAAACACGTCATTATGCATGACCACTCTGTAACCCATCTCATTTGACATTTCTTCGGCAGAATTCGAAAGAAATCCTTGAACTTTTCATGGCACTTCATCTAGGTCTAATTAGAAGACTTTGTCTAGAATGAACTGCCAGAGGAATTGGTGGATACAGGTACAGTTACAACATTTAAAAACATTTGGATGTAAGTTCATGAATAGGAATTGGAAGGATATGAGCAGACAGGTGGGACTACTTAAATTTGGTAACATAGTTGACGTGGACTAGTTGGGCTGAACGGTCTGTTTCCATGCTGTATGACACTATGAACACTTGTTCCATTGTTTCTGCCCTGTTTGGTGAATTGATAGATCTTCTCCTTCTTTCTATCTCTGGCACCAATCCTTTCAGCGCATTGTTGGAAAATGTTGAAGCCATCACTTGTCATGTGGGATAATCCTCTGTCTTTTCCTGGTCAGAAACAGTTATGCAATGACTTCCAAGACCTGTTCTAGTGGCATTGCAATTTCCCTTTGGAAACGGGCTAGCTTTCGGTAGTAGAGCCTAGTTTGAATTTATGGTTGCCTAGTACAATTTTGGAACCATGCCCAGACGTGCAGACAGTACGCTTAGCTCTAGGTACATGTTACAATCATTTATATTAGCAGGTAGCACTATGCAATAGGTATCCACTATCATGATCTCTGCATCCATTTCAAGCTTTGAACAATTTTGTAGCTTTCTTGTTTTGTATAAGTACAGCTAACAGGCTAAGGTACAATGTGTTCAGATAGCTTCACTCTTACCTACAGCCAGGGTAGAATAATTGTCCTTCTGAATGTCTGGAGGACAAAGATTGCAAACAAAGATTATTATTACACATTTTAAACATTATTGACACACAATAATAATATAATTAAAACAACTGAGAAAAGAAATCTGTTTGAAATTCCCTGGTGATAATTCAAAGGTTTCTTTGTTCCCTGTTCCTGTTATGTAAACATGAAAGAGGTCATTTTTCAATTTCACACTTTCAGCAGGCAACTTACCTCTCCTCCCTTGGGATCACAGTTTGGAACTTACAGTGTGTGTTGCATTTACTTTTCTTGACCATTATTTTAAATTATGATTACAAGGTTACATTCTAAACTCCGATGCACACGTCCGGCATACATGGCTTCACTCCAGAGATCACAGAATCCACTTTTTTAGTGTTTATTTCAAAAACATCTCCTTAACATATGTGAGTGGAATGCTCTTACAGCTTCCAAAACCTGTGTTTTCCTTGTCCTTCAATTAGCAAGTTGCACAAAAATGTATTTTATTGTATGAGGTACAGTACAATATTGAATTGCATTGCCACAGGGATTTATCTTCATTTTTAGCATTTAGGCAACAAACGCAGGGTTCGAAAGTTGACTGTGGATGCAGTGACTTCATTGGCATTTCAATATCATTTTAATCACAAGGCATTGCCTTTGGCCAATCAGTATCATTAATAAATATACTGTTGCAGCTGAATGGGCAGTACTTAAGGTTGGATACAACTCGAACAATACATCTGATTATTTTAAACATTATTTTCTGTTCTGAGTTTGGCAATATTGCAGATTGTCTCTGGAGTTGGCATTGCAGTCTATCATGTTCATTCTGCCATAATGCTTAATATTGAAAGCAACTAAGAAAGGAAGAAAGGCCTTGCATTTGCATGGCATCCTTCACAACCACAGGGCACTTCAAATTGCTTTAAAGCCAATTAAGTATTTTTGAAGTGTTAGTCACTTCTGTAATGTAGGAAATATGACAGCCAATTTGTGGCACAAAATAGACACAACAAAGCCTAATTTCTACACCTAGGTATTTCCTTTGGGCTCAGCTCAGCATTTGCAGATACTCACATCCATATAATGTCTCATTTCCTATGAAATGACCAATGAAATCTACCTCATAATTGGTACTCAAGGGGTGAACAAAGAACCCTTATTATTAAAATCTGAATATATCATGTGTGAGCACTGGACAGCATTGACTAAGGTAGCTGAAAGGTTAGTAATGAATAAGTTTATGAAATAACATTAAATATAATAGACATGCAAACATAAACCTACAATTTGAAGCTCCTGGCTATATAATTACCTGTCATAAAGGCAGCAAAGAATCACAATACTGCAACTCCCATGGACAAAGCTCTTCACTTTAAGAAGTAGCTGTCCATAAGTTATTGAATTTCCATGAAATGTTGGAACAGAATTGAATGAAAGATTCACTGATCTGTACCAAACATTTGGATCAGCCTATGATTTCATGAAATTACTACAAGCCTATTCATCTGTAAATGTTGTTTCTTTAGACGAGTGCTGAGATGCCATACTTAACAAATATTAGCATATTTAACTACCCTCTATCTTAATCAAGGAGCTACAGATGCATATTAATGCCTCTAGCAAACCAGACTAATCTACATTCTCAGCATCTATATGAATCCACTAACAATACTTAATCTTACTGTGACCGGCAAGAAAGAATCTATGAAGCAATCCATCATGGATTTTCATGACAAGCAATTAATTTGTTTTAGGCCAGAAGTAGGAGGCATCAATGATGATGATTTCAAACCCATGTGCATATTCATATTCTATCCCCCATTTTTGTCAGTATCATTTTTCAGGGTAGGTGGAGAGATTTAAAATGAACAAGTTTAAATATTTAACATGAGGATTTCCACTGTAGATCCACGCATATTATCGAATCCATTCACAGTAGCAATATTACTTTCCAACTTCCTTTCAATCAACTCCTACTAATAACCAAAAATAATTATTTTATTATAAACAGATTATTTGCAAAGAACTAAATTGTAATATTAGAAAGGATCAAGATGTTTTAGATAGGTTACAGCTAAAGCAATGATATGACACAACAATTTGGGGATTAGAAAACAGCCCATCCAATTGTTGAATAATGATACCAGATGTGCAAGTCTAATAGGTGCAATTTGCTAAATACTGGAATAATTAAGTGCAACTCGATCACACTGTAATCTATTGTACATTCAGACTTCTTCCTTGAGGCTTCATTAGCAGTTCCGGCCCCGTGTCCTACTCTGTCATTTTCTTAAATCTGAAAGTAAATGGCTTTCTGTAAACCTGTAACTTCAAATAAAACAAACAGGAAATCTCCCGCTGTATACAAAGAGAAACACATGTCTGATGCTGGGCCTCAAAACCATCTGGAAATGGGAGAATTAAATGAAGAAAACTTCGACATGCATTTTGTTGGCCCACATCCAGTTTAATGAGAAGGCAATACCCTTTTTGACTTTAATCTTTCTTTATTGAATTGCCTATTATAGATTAAACTATGAAGGAAATAAGGAATATAGACCTGAGGCATGATTTTCCAAAGATTTGCATTGTGCATTTCCGGCACATTTTATAGATGCATTGATTTGCATTTACAATGTTTTTCCCTATTCTGTAAATGCATCATTTACCAAGCTGTATGAACAAAATATATATATGTAATGGCATTTTCAAACCACCAAAGGGATTTTCTCTAACATCTATGTGCTATTTGAAAAATAATTACCTCCTATAAATCACTGATCTGGCTACAAAGGAGTTAGATTGCTTTTTCAATATCCTGAAAATATCAAAAGTACAAGCAAAATGAGCAGTGTCAATGTGAAAAATAAATCATAAAATTCAGTTTTGTTTGGAGAATAAGAACGAAGTGAATATTGTTCTGATGATATCAGCACAAAGGATGCAGTGACGTATTTTGACATAAGTTATGTTGAATGTCATAAGTAAAGAGGTGTGTCCATTTTTTAAAATGAAACTGATGTCCTTCAAACGATAGCCTATAACTTGGAGAAATTATACTTCTCCATCATTAAGGATAGATATCGATTTAAACCTGATTGCGGCATAGAAATATGAAGTTTCAAAATTCTCTGGTGCAATCTAAATCTGGGAATGCAATTTTAACAAGACATTCCTGTGTTTTCTGTTTGTTATATTTGAAGTATAGTCCCAACTCCTTTAGGCCAACTGGAGCCACAGAAGTGACATTTTCCGTTGCAAATTTCGAGAGAAAAGTGAGTCTCCAGTGCTCTCAGGATAATTGCTTAGGAGTAAGAAGACAACCTTACAGCTAAATGATATTTATTAAAACATCATTATTTTATGACAATGATGGATTGTCATAGCCCTTAGGTGACTATTATTTCATGCTGAAGCTCAACAGTACAACAAACTTTGGCAAATTCTGGCCATCATCTCTTGCAATTTTATTTTGTTTTCAGGGTTGATGAAGTTTTGAGCTCATTAAGTGTGGGAAGTGGGAGCAGTGCAGTGAATATTTAAAGATATGTGAGGATTTATGGAATTGAAATTTTGCTTACCAACATCATTCACTGGGCTGATATGTTTATTTTGAATGAAGATTGAAGCTGCCTTTATGTATTTAAGCAATTGGGTTTTCTCAGTCTTTAATAGCATACTGACTACAGAAGTGTGAGATTTCTGACCCAAACTGACAGTTCATCTTGCCCCTTTGGGTGACATTGTCAGTTTCAATCTGCTGCTAGACTCTAGGATGTCTTCTGCGCTATCCAGAAATTGAACAATAAACAGAAAGACTCTCATCCCATCAGTCCAGATTGGACTTAGTGATACCTCATAGGCATGAAAGGAATAATTCTTCATTGATTGAAGTTTATACAACACCTTTTACTATTCTCCTCCAATACGTTCTCTTTCTGGTTCCCTGCTCTTCCTAACTGGCAGATTTTGAAAATGGCAATTTGTACGATATAGCATCAGCTATGCGCATCGATCATAAATTAGTGTATATTTCCCAATTGGTTTTTCAGATTTTCACACATCTTTCTGATTATTGTAAAGCCATCATTCCTTTACAGAAAATGATTGTTTGACACATTGAATTTTGACATCTGGGGGATATGGACTGAAAAAAGACATGGAAAATCTGCGAGCTGGTTTTCTACCTTTCTTCAGGAAAAAAGGTTATAATTTGACTAAAATCTAACATAATCTCTCAGAATTTTTTTTGTTAAATAAATGACATTTAATTTTACAGATCTGATAAATTTGATTCAAAGCATGATCATTTTCAAAATAGACCTGCTAGTTGTTCTAAGTCACCATCTGACTGCTTTAAACATTATGCCAGTAGTAGTGAGGCTTCAAAACAAATATAATTCAGTACTGTCACTAACAAAATAATAAGGAACATTTATCAATTCTAATGTTCTAATTGGTGAGCAATGGACAATTGGTACTACAGCATTGCAGGTCAGTCACTGACCTCATCCTTCCGTACTGAAAGCATGATATCAGTGAAATTACTCCACTGCATATATTTAAATGTGCTTCCCACCACTTGTGGTGGAAAGTAGAGGGCTGGTATTTTTTGTGTAAAGATCATGTCTACATGATGGGTTTCCTCATGGCTGGTTTTATTCTGAGTGAAATACTTCGACCAGAAACTCCCCACCATGTTGCTTACTGTTCTGCAATTCTGAAATATTTTCTTTTGAATATTGACTGAAAGGGTTAACTGTGATTGAGTGAAGTAATCAGTATCCATGATGTCACAGGGACTAGGCTATTTTTAGCCCATCTTTAGCCATCCATCCAGAAGGATTATAGAATCAGCACCATCCAGATTCACTATTCATCTGCTTATTAATTCCAAGATTCTCACCTCCACTATTTTGGGTGCTTTTCTATCTGTTGATTAGTCCTTTTAGTCATGTCACTCCTAAATTTGACCCTATTGGTTTGAATCTATCTGCAGTTTCTGTTTTATTTCAAATTCCAACATCTTTAGTACATTGTTTTTATAAACCTATATCTCCATGTCCTACTCTCACATTCCAAGTCTACTTCATCTCACTGCCATTTCCTTTCAAAGCTGTAAGGGATGTGTTTCTTCAGGCTTCTTGCTTTCAAGAAGGAATTAGCTATAGTTCAAGGGCTAAAGGGGCAGCACGGTGGCTCAGTGGTTAGCACTGCTGCCCCACAGCACCAAAGACCCGGGTTAAATTCCACCCTCGAGTGCCTGTCTATGCAGAGTTTGCACATTCCCCCCGTGTTTGCATGGGACTCTCTGGGTGATCTGGTTTCCTCACACAGTCCAAAGATATTAAAGTTAGGTAGATTGGTCATGCTAAATTGCCCCGTAGTGCCCAGGGATGTGCAGGTTAGGTGCGTTAGCCATGAAAAATATAGGGGAGAGGCATGGGTCTGGGTTGGAAGTTCCCACTGCTCCAAGCCCACCATCACATGGCTGGGAAACTTCAGCCCATAGTCCTTGTTTCTGCTTTGCTAATTAATGCTCTACAATTAAATGATACCCCAAGGGTTGAGTCTACTATCCTTCTATCTTAATTTCAACAACAATCCTGGAGGCTGCATGTCACCATTTTTTTTTCTTCCTATAGAAGATGGAAGTTGATAAGGACAAATGGAAAGTACTGCACTTTAATCTTGCCACTGTTACTTTATTTTGTACTATCTGAATAACCTCCTGGGAATCAATTGTCTGGTTTAGAATTTTCTGTAAACTTGACTAGTTTGCATTGAGCTCTTAAGTCCAACTCATTAATGTAAATTGGAAACAGTAGGGGACACTGGAATGCCTTACTTACCACTTCAACTCCCTTTCACTTTCACATAACTTGTCCAGCAAATATATGCTGTTTCCTAAGCTTCAATCAATTACTTTTTCATTCCCAGCTTTTATCATGAAACTCTACCAGTTTAAGTCTGAGCATAGCCATTCTTGAGAAATTGTAGTGAATGTAGCTTTGGAATTCAAGGTGCAACATAAAGGGTTTTCATTGCTTGGATTATTGTTTCATCAAAAATGACAAGGATGTTGATCAAGTAGGAACTTGTCTTGTTGAATTTAGATTAGTTTTTGTTTACTAAATTATCATAATGCCTACAATCATTTAAGTTCCATCCTGATAATCAGTTTCATTAATTTTCATTGTATTTGTGTAAAATCAACAGGTTAATTTTTAACAGGGTCCTTTATGAAAATTGGATCTATTTTCTCCCAGTCTCAATCCATAAAGATGTTCCTTTTATAAGCTCATTCAAAATGACCATCGATAACTCTCAAACATTATCCATTGTCTTTTCTTAATATTGTAGCCTATATACTACACATGGCTAGAGCATTAATAAACTTTCTCCTTTTAGCAATGTCAAAGATCTTCAACAAAATTTTGTTCAAGCTAGTTTTTAAATTGTTCATGGGATGTGGGCATTCCTGGCTAGGCCTATCTATTGCCCATCTCTCATTGGCTTTGAAGAAAGGGTCAAGAGATACCTTTCTCAATTATTGCAGTCCATGGGAAGTCGACACAACCATAGTGATGTTAGGAAGGAAGTTCCATAATTTTGACCCAGTGACAGATAAGAAGCAATGAATGAGGTCCAATCAGGATAGTATATGAATTGAAGGGAATTTGAATTGATAGCAATAAGGACTGCAGATGCTGGATGCTAGAGTCAATAAATGTGGAGCTGGAAAAGCACAGCAGGTCAAACAGCATTTGAGGAGCAGGAAAGTCAATGTTTAGGGCCAAAGCCCTTCATCAGGACTCTGTATCTGCTGCTATTGATCTGGTGATAAAGGTTGTGATTGCATAAAGTACTGCTGAAAAAGCCTTGGTGAATTCTGCTGTGTATCTTAAGATGTCACACCCTGCTGTCACTGTAGGTGTGATAGTTTGGCACCAAGCTGCTTTGTCTTGGATGGTGTTGAGTTTTTTGGATGTTGTTGGAGCTGCACTCAACGCTTCAAGTGGAGAGTATTCCATCACACTTCCAACTTGTGCCTTTGCAGATAATGGACAGATAGTTAGGAAGTGAGTAATAGAACACAGAATTCCTAGCCTCTGAATGCTCTCACAGTCATTTGATTTATATGTTTGGATAAGTTCGGTTTCTGGTTAATAGTAATCCTAAGGATGTCGATAGTGGGGTTTTCAGTGATGTTAATGTCATTGAATGTCAAATGGAGTTGATTAGATCCTCTCTTGCTAGAGATTGTAATTTCCTGGCACTTGTGTGGCATAAATGTAACTTGCCACTTACCAGCTCAATCCTGGATGTTGCCTAGGCTTTAGTGCATGAGGATGTGGACCACATCACGATTTGTGAAGAGGTGAATGGTGCTGTACGTTGCACAATGATCAGTTAACTTCCCACTTCTGATCCGACGATGGGTGAAAGTTCGTTGGTGAAGCTGACTGACCTAGAACAATACCCTGAAGAACTCCTGTCTTGGGACTGAGATGATTTACCTCCAACAGCCACAATCAGCTTCCTTTGTGGTAGATGCAACTCCAATCCAATTTCCCTGATTCCTATTGACTCCAGATTTGCTTATACTCTTTGATGCAGCACTCAAAAGACCGAAATGAGAGGAGGGTTCAAAAAAGTGGTTCATGGTTCCCCTCAGTGGCATCAAAACAACATTCTACTCAGCTTTAGTTCCATCGGTATCATTAAAGGTTTTCAGCCTTTCACTGGTAGTTGTGTCTTGCGCATGCAGTTGTGCTTTACCTCAATTTTTATTTGCCTCTCCAATCACACTTCTAACATGTTTCCAACATGTTTTCGATTCATCCCAGTGGCTGATTTCACTTTGATATCTGTATAATTTTCTGCCTTTTTATTCCACTTATGATTACTTTGATAATCCTTTCCAGATGATGCCTTATTAATCCTCGACAGCACATTTCAAACCTGTAACCTCTACTTGTAGCTGCATGCATATCTCCACTTGCAAGTTCCCCTTCAGGTCACATACTACCTTGATTTGGAACTAAATTTCAGTTCACTGGGTCAAAATCCCGAATTTCACTAACAATAAGATTGGTGTACTTACACAAAATTTACTGTAGCAGTTTGTGATAGCAGCTCATCATCACTTTCCTCAAGGGGACTTATGGATGGGTAACAAATGTTGGCTTTACCAGGGACACCCTACATCCCATGAATGAATTAAAAATGTCAACATTTACTAATCCTGAGTGTGTATTTATTTTGAAATCCCAGCGTCATATGAAAAAAACTGCTGCATTCATTCTGTGCAGAAAAGTTGTTGAACAAACAATCAATAGGTTTATTTATAGGCTGTGCTTTTTAAGCTTCAATTATTGGATGGTGATTTGTGAAAGAAATAATGGTGAAGCTATTGGCATTTTCCATTATTAAAGTGTAAACTGAATCATAGAAACCAGAAATTTACAGCATGGAGTTGGCCATTTAGCTTCTCTTCTCTGCACAGACCAACAAGGAGGCTTCCAACCTAATCCACTTTCTTACTTTTGGTTCATAACCTTGTTGGTTTCGGTCTTTACAAATGTACAACTGTTACGCCTCACTGGAATAGCACACTGGAAATCAAATCCTGATATTCCAGGGTCATCATAACAGATAGAAGTTTCATCTAAGTATGCAAAGTTCCCAATTTACCTGCCTAATAAATTCAGGCTAACAGGTCTGTTCTATGTACCTAACAAGAACTATTATTTGTGACAAATGAATAGATACATGGTCAGAATTCTAACCACAAGTAAACAACTGTGAACTGTCAACATATTAGTTACCAGTCTACTAGTTAAAACTCTGCCCCACTTTTAAAAGCCCTCTCCACACACACACAGACAGTTGAAAAGGATATTGGTGTTATGGGTTAAGGCATGGGCTGGCAGGGAAAGGACTGAAGAAACAATTCATTGGCATCTGTCCTCAGGATTTAATGGAGAGGAAGGGTCACCGGACCCGAAATGTTAACTCTGTTTTTACCTTCACAGATGCTGTCAGACCTGCTGAGCTTTTCTGGCAATTTTGTTTTTGTTTAATGGAGAGGGTTCTTTTATTTCCTGAGTTCTTCAGTTCTCTGAGTTTTTTCTTATGCTCTTTCACTTCTTCAGACAATGAAGAGAGTGGCTGATTTACAAATTATAAAGTCTCCGACTTTTTTGGCTAAAAACAACAGCGTATAGCAACTAAATAAAAACCAAAAGAACTGCGGACGCTGTGAATCAGGAACAAAAACAAAATTGCTGCAAAATCTCAGCAGGTCTGGCAGCATCTGTGAAGGAGAAAACAGAGTTAACGTTTCAGATCCAGTGACCCTTCCTCAGAACTGATGGTGGCTAGGAAAACGTCAGTTTATATGCAGAAAATAGGGAGGTGGGTGGGGTAGAGAGTAAATGTTAGGATAGAGCACAAAGAGAGAGAAAGACAGTTGGACAGACAAAGGAGTTGCTAACGATCAGGCTGGGAGGGTGAGTAGTTGTTAATGGGGACTGTTAGTGACTAACAACAGGCGGTGTGTAGTGGCAGGCTATGTGGTAACAAGGCCTGGTGTGTGGGGTGGGGGGCTGGGACATGGGAGAGTTTAGGCCCTAAAATTTTGGAACTCAATGTTGAGTCCGGAGACCTGTAGGGTCCCCAAGCGGAAAATGAGGTGTTGTTCCTCCAGCTTGCGTTGAGCTTCACTGGAACACTGCAGCAAGCCGGAGACAGAGATGTTGGCCAGGGAGCAGGGTGGTGCGTTAAAGTGGCAAGAAACAGGTAGTTCAGGGTCTTTTTTGCGAGCAGAACATAGATGTTCTGTGAAGCAGTCACCAAGTCTACGCTTCATTTCCCCATTGTAGAGGAGACCACATTGTGAGCAGTGAATGCAGTAGATCAGATTCTGGGAAGTGTAGGTGAAGTGTTGCTTCACCTGGAAGATATGTTTGGGCCCTTGGATACTGGGGAGGGAGGAGGTAAATGGGCAGGTGTTGCACCTTCACCGGTTACAGGGGAAGGTGCCGTAGGGCTGTGGGGGGATGTTGGGGGTGAAGGAAGTGTGGACCAGGGTGTCCCGGAGGGAACGGTCCCTGTGGAAGGTGGACAAGGGAGGGGAAGAGAATATGTGTCTGGTGGTGGCATCTCGCTGGAGGTGACGGAAATGGCCTCTGATGATCTTCTGGATGTGGATGCTGGTGGAATGGCAGGTAAGGATAAGGGGAACCCTATCGCTGTTGCGGGAGGGAAGAGAAGGGGTGAGGGCGGAAGTGCGGGAGATGGGTTGGACCTGGTTCAGGGCCATGTCGACAACGGAGGTGGGGAATCTTCAGTTGAAGAAGAAGGTGGACATTTTGGAGGCTCCCTTGTCAAAATTGGCCTCATCTGAACATATGCGACGGAGACGGAGGAACTAAGAGAATGGGATGGAGTCTTTACAGGAAGTGGGGTGTGAGGATGTATAGTCCAGGTAGCTGTGGGAGTCAGTAGATTTGTAATGGATATTAGTGGCCAGTCTATCCCCAGAAATGGAAACAGAAATGTCAAGGAAGGGAAGGGAGGAGTTAGAGATAGACCAGGTGAACGTGATGGCAGGGTAGAAATTGGAGGCAAAATTGATGAAGTTTTCCAATTCCAGACGAGAGAGGGAAGCAGCACCGACGATATCATCGATGTTTCGGAGAAAGAGTTGTGGGTGGGGGCTGGAATAAGACTGGAACAAGGAATGTTCCACACACTCCATGAAGAGGCAGGCATATCTAGGGCCCATGTAGGTACCCATGGCAACCCCTCTTGTATGAAGAAAATGAGAGGAGTTGAAAGAGAAGTTGTTGAGGGTGAGGACAAGCTCGGCCAAGCGGAGGAGGGTGGTCGGGGTGGGGATGGTTCAGGTCTTTGCTCCAGGAAGAAGCAGTGAGCACTAATACCCTCCTGGTGAGGAATGGATGTGTAAAGGGATTGCACATCCATGGTAAAGAGGAGACGGCTGGAACCGGTAAACTGGACGTTTTGAAACCGACGTAAGGTGTCAGAGGAATCATGGATATAGGCCAGGTTTTGGACCGGGGGGAGAACACTGAGTCAAGGTAGGAAGAAATGAGTTCTGTGGGGCAGGAGCAGGCTGAAACAATGGGTCAGCTTATAGCAACTGGTAGGAGAAAACAATTGGTCTTTCTTTTACAGGTGGTGTAAGACAGAGAGAGAGAGAGACCACCTTCCTTCCCTTCACTGGTTCCTCAAACCTATAAGCTAGTGAGCTACCCAGGAACCAATCAGAGAGCTGTCATCAGGCTGACCAACTTTGACATCCGTAACTGGTTATAATTTCTCAAATCAATCCGCCACTTATTACTAGCCAAATCTCACCATACGTTCTGGTGCCATGTTGTCTAATTACAACATCCCCTATTGCTTGCAAAGCAATACTGTAAATGTGATTTACAATGAGTTTCAATAACATGCTTTTTAAAAGTACAGCAATTTCTTCCTCAGTCCTTTGTTGTGAACAGTCCTTTCCTAATTCAGTCCACAATCAAAAACAAATTAAAACAAAAAGAAGCAGTCTTCACACAAACATATGAGTTAGGATCAGGCATAGGCCATTCAGCCTCGAAAGCCTGCTCCACCATTCAGTAAGATCACAGCTAATCTGATTGAACAACTTGACAATTTTCAGTTAATCAGGGAGAGCCAGCGTGGATTCATGTTTGATAGGTTATGCCTCACAAAGCTCCTGAGATTTTTAAAGAGCTAAAGTAGCTCACAGGGGAATGTCTATGAATGTTGTTTATATGGACTCCCAGAAGGCATTTTTGATTGATTGACTGACTTACTGTCACATGTACTGAAGTACAGTGAAAAGCTTTGTTTACAAGCAGTGCAGACAGATCATAGTAAGCAAGGATGTGCAGATCAAAAAGACTTGGGCAAAGACAAATAGGTTACATTGCACAGGGCATGATAAAGTCCCACATTAAAGACTGTTAACAAAAATAGAAGCCCATGGAATTGAGGGAAAATAACTGAAATGGCAGCAAAATTGGTTGAGTGGCAGATAATAGAAAGTGGGGATAATGGATAAGTACTCCATTGGCAGGATGTGACCAGTGATGTGCCTCAAGGATCTGTGTTAGGGCCTCAATTATTCACATTATTTATTAATGACTTAGATGATGGCATAGAAAGTCATATATCCAAATTTTCTGATGGTACAAAGTTAGGCAGCATTATAGATAATGTAGATGATAGCATAATATTATAAAGGAACGTTGATAGGCTAGATAAATGGACAAAATTGTGGCAGATGAAGTTTAATATAAGCAATTGTGAGGTATCCATTTTTGACTGAGAAAAGATAGATCAGGTTACTTTCTAAAAGGTATGAAGTTAAATACATGGATGTCCAAAGAGATTTGGGGTTCAGGGCATAGATCTTTAACATGTTACAAACAGGTGCGGAAAAAATAAAGGAAACTAATGGAATATTGACCTTTATATCAAGAGGACTGAAGTAAAAGGATGCAGAAGCTATGCTGCAGTTCGACAAAACCATGGTTAGACCTCACTTGGATGACTGTGAGCAGATCTTGGCACCACTCTTTGGCCTTGGAGGGAGCACAATCACAATATAGGTTTACAAGACTGAAACCTCGACTTCAGGGATAAGTAATGAGGAGAGATTGATCAAATTAGGCTGCTTTCTGTCAAATTTAGAAAGTTAAGGGGTGAGCCAATCAAAGCCTTCAAGTTAGTAAAAGCAAAATACAGGGGAGATAAAGATTGACAATTTCTACTGGTTGGCGATTCTAGAACTGGGGCATAGTCAAAGAAATAGGCTGGACTGTTCAGGAGAAAAGTTAGGAAGCACTTCTACACAGAAAGGTTGGTAGATGTTTAGAATTCTCTTCCACAAATGGCAGTGGATGCAGAACTAGTTGTAAATTTTAAATAGATACATTTTTGTTAAGCAAAGGAATGAAGGGATATGGGCTAACGGCAGTTGTGTGGAGTTAGGCCACTGATCAGCCATGACCTCATTGAATGGGGGAACAGGCTTGAAGGGCTGAATGACCTACTCTTGTTCCTATGCTCCTATTGTGACCTCAACTCCATTTTCATATCTATCACTGACAGTCTTTGAGCTTCTTGTTAAGCAAGGAATCTTTTTCTCTTCACTCGAGGGGCATGGGCATTTGTGGTTAGCCAGAATTTACTGCCTGTCCCTAATTTCCCTTGAGAAGGTGGTGGTGAACTGCTACAGCCCATATGCTGTAAGTAGATTCACAGTACCATTAGGGATGAATTCCAGGATTTTGACCCAATGACTGTGAAGGAACAGTGATATATTTCCAAGTCAGAATGGATGAGTGGCTTGGATGGGAACTTACAGGTGGTGGTGTTTGCACCTATCTGGATCCCTTGTCCTTCTGGATGGAAGTGGCTATGGAAATGGAAGGGGCTGTCTAAGGATCTTTGGTGAATTTCTGCCCTGCATCTTGAAGATAGTACACTCTGCTGCTACTGAGTGATGCTGGTGAAGGGAATGGATATTTCCGATCGATGGTAACCCCAGGATGTTGATAGGGGGTGATTCAGTGATGGTGATACCATTGAATGTCAAGGGGTAGTAATTAGCTTTCCTGTTATTGAAGATGGTTAATGTCTGGTACTTGTGTGGCACAAATGATACTTACCACTTTTCAACTCAAGGTTGGATATTGTCCACGTCCTGTTGCATTTCAACATGGACTGCTTAGTGTCTGAGGAGTCAAGAATAGTGCTGAATATTGAGCAGTCATTAGTGAAAATCCCACCTTGAACCACATGGTGGAGGAAAGTCATTGATGAAGCAGCTGAAGATGGTTGGACATAGGACACTACTCGGAGAAACTCCTGCAGAGACGTCCTGAAGCTGAGATGATTGACCTTCAACAACCACAATTCCTTTGTGCTAGGTATGACTCCAACCAGAGTTTTACCCCAATTTCCATTGATTTCAGATTTGCTAAGGCAAATCCTTTATGCTACATTTGGTCAAATGCTGCCTTGCTGTTAAGGGCTATCACTCTCACCTCACCTCAAATTTGTACTTCCTTGTTCAAACCAAATGCCTCATTAACAATTCTTGAATTTAGTTAGTAATGAAATTACACAAGGATTTGGCCTATTCACACACATTCCAACTTCTGCAGAGCATCCTATTTTGAGTGGCAGTTTATTTATTGCAAATTCCAACGCAGAGTCTTGTGGAATGATCAACAAATAAATGAAGCCATCAAGAACAAATACCTTTATATTCCTAGATCCAGGCATTCTATATTTTTGAACCTTGACTCAAATTAAATTGGCCAGTTATTACTTTGCATGTTAAATGGGATACTATGCATTTCTTATTTTCTGTATTGAGCTAGATTTTCTATTTAGCAATGAAGCAACAACACCTGCCACTGACCTCAAAGGAAGCTATTCAGGAGAGTCTGGTAAAAAAAGAAGACTTTCACTTATATCTCTTGGCTCACACTTGTATCTATATCCATGAAAAGGAGACACCTCCAAGCACTTTTCACTAAACAATGTACTTTTGAGTGTACACTGATGGAGAGCAGCAAATTCCTGTTGCATGGATTCCAACTTTCCAGGTGTCAACTACCTTCTAACACTAGATCATGGAGGTCTTCAGTCATGCAGTGCCTGTTGTGTGATTAATCAGCCTGAGCAGCTAGTCACATTGAAGTATTCTCCCAGACAGCAAAACACTGATTCTTAATTCATTTTAAATTGTAAGAGACAGTGAATGAAATAATTGTAACATAAACAAAAAAATGAGGTGGATATCAAAATGTAATAAACCATATAATCTTAGTTTATAAATGAGTCTTTATTTATGTTGCGATTTTTCTTATGATAATGGTGAAATTTAACATTCAACAAATATAAAGTTACACTTTCAGGGCTGATGAAGCTGTTTAGCAGTAAAAATGAAACTTAAAATGATATGAAACACACTGATCCACCTTACCAACAAGTGGCAACAATTTCAATCAGGTTTTCATTGAGTTCAGGGGTGGATGCCCTTGTCAATTCAATGATTTGTCATTGCTTATAATCTGGGGAACCTCAGTAATGCAACCTCTTGGGAAACAGAGTCACTGACTACTTCTGATGTCTGCATATAGTCAGTTAAATGCAGAAATATACAAGTTTCTGTCACTGATAGTATATATGGCTGCATTTAACTGACCATGAGGATGAGGTCAGATTCAAAGGAGCTAGACCATTATGTGGATGATTTACCATTGACAGAGCCATAGAGTCATTACAGCATGGAAACAGACCCTTAGATCCAACATATCCGCGCTGGCCAGACATCCAAATCTTACCTAGTCCCATTTGCCAGGATTTATCCCATATCCCTCTTATTCATATACCCACCTAGAAGCCTTTTAAATGTTGTAATTGTATCTGCCTCCACCATTCTCTCTGGCAGCTCATTCCATACACGCACTATGCCTCCGCATGAAAAAGTTACTCCTTTATAAATCTTTCCCGTCTCACCCAAAGCCTATGCCCTCAAGTTTTGGACTCCCGCACCCCAGGGAAAAGACCTTGGCTATTTACCCTATCTGTGTCCCTCATGATTTGATAAACCTCTGAAAAGTCACCCCCTCAACCTCCTATGGTCCAGGGGAAAAAAAAACCCAGCCTGTTCAGTTTCTCCCTATAGCTCAACCGCTCCAGTCCCAAGCTACCCAAATATGCTGAACGAAAAGGTGATAATTTATCAACTCAAGTGCTGAATCACTTGTGTATTTCCTGAGAATTCCCCTTTTAACATAACCCTCTTGATAGACATACCCTTCATACCTTTTTTGCAGCAAAATCTGTCTTGCTTCCTATTCTGACTTTGTGGGTTATCAAGTATTTCCATTTTCCAATATTTACCTATGTCACACTTCAGATGCCCAACCAAAGTTGTTCACTGTGTACCTTTTCATTTCTCACCTAATCGAGTTCTTTAATCTCTCTATCATCACCTTCGAGGAATTGAGCAACAGTTGATAAGAATACATTGGTTGAAATGAAAAATAGACATTACTTGAGCCTGTGGATGTCAGACACCATGAATGTAACAAAGAATCTTAATTGACATATGTTTTGGAATGTCAAATTTCATCTTATCCGAAAGTCGTCAATGATTTTCCCCCAGCTTTTGGATTCAAGTATGAATGGGGGATGGAGTAATTGGTATAAAGTGAATCAAAAAGTCTATTAAAAGTAACACTTTTAAACTGAAATGGTATCAACAATATCTTTGGATTAAATTGTACAACTACATTAGACAAAAGATTATGATTCCATCTCAAACATTGACACTATGTTAAAATATGCTCATGGCTGGATTAAAAATATATTCAAATGTATTCATCTCTTTTTCACTTTATTGCATTTTCTACCTTCTTTGTCTTTGATTTTTTATTATGATCCTTGACTGAATTAATTGTTTATTAGGGCCTAACTTCAAAGAATATACATTTCATGGATCAAGCCAATTTTATTTTAAAACGTTACTGAAAGTCAACATTGCAACCTAAAACATTTACTTGACAAAATTCCCTCTTCAGAAAGTTGGAAGTACATAGGAATGGAATATGTTGACCCACAATGTTCTGGCACCCAAACACAGCTGACAGAGTGCAATTATTCTAGTGGGTGGGTTGTGTCAAATTATGTTCACTCATAGGCCTTATTTGATTTATATGGGATTTTATTGCTTTTCTTTGCTTCCTGTGATTATATAGTTGAATCTAAGTTCCATCAATGGGAAAATTGCCGTATCAACCAAAAACCAAGATCAAGGAGTGAATTCTACATTCCCAAACTGTAGACTGTAGATATTCAGTGTATAACATAAGTGTTATCATTGTAGGCTTTGCAATTTGAAAGCACCACATGACAGTTCGGCACACATGTGAGTTCAGGTGAGGTCTCTGACTAGTAAACTAACCTTTAAAGGAGTAATGACGCTTCTCCCATGTTGTGAAAATTGATAGGGATCCAGAATGAAGCACGATCATGATAGCAAGCACAGTAAGAATCATGTATTTTTCAATGCTTTACTGCTTTTTTCCTCCATTCTGACACACATTCTTTGAGGCCCTCCCCACCACAATATTTTAAGACTATTTTATTAACACTCTGGAATGTTCGTCCAAAACCTCCCTTGCTGACACCTCACAATGTTGAAAATTATCCCTTTGATTACATCTTCCATCGTCTGCCTTAATTTTTTTCCAACTTTCTGCTTGGTATTCACATTTTGACGTTTTAAATGAAAACTATGGGTGTGTGCTATTCTTGTCAAATTAAATTTTTACCGAGGGGTATTAACTGTTGCAGTGAGTTGATTTATTTTCCTTGTGTCTCTGCGCTCAAATTCACTTCATAGTTATTAAAAAGAAACCTCTTTCCATTTATAGTAAGGGTTTTACAAACCTGGCAGTTTCATGTCCATTTCTTGGAGAATTGCATCTCTAAACCAGAGGGCATAGATTTGAAGTATTTTGCAAAAGAAGTAAAATAAGAAAATAAAGTCTCACACAGTGAGTAGTTAGGGTCTGGAATGCATTGCTAGGAATTACAATGGAGGGTATTACAGGATTATTGAAACAGAAACAATGTACAGGCCTATGAGGAAAAGACAGGAGATTGGTACGAAGTCAAAATGCTTAGAGAGGTCTTGTCAACATAATTGGCCAAATTCTATGATTTTGTTAAAGGCACAGGGGTCTACGGTCACCTCTTCTCTGAGAAAATGTTGGATTTAATCACTGTTCTGAAAGGCAAATCTGAACAAATGATCACAAGTTCATGATGCAAATATTGAAGGGGGCTATTCAGGCCATCAAGTCTAGATCACCATTTGATGAAATCATGGCTGATATGATAGCCCACAAATCTACTTTTATCTGTCTTTTCCTCATAAGTCTTGATTTCCTACTGACTAAAAAACCTGTCTGCATCAGCTTTGAACATATTTAATGACTCAGTATCGGCAGCCTTCTGCTGTAAAAACTTCCATAGGCTTGGTACTTGCCTGAGAGAAGAAGTTCCCTTCTAATCTCTGTCCTAACTGGGCAATGCCTTATTCTGAGATTATGCTCTCCGGTCTTAGACTTTCCTGCAAGGGGCAGCAACCTCTTTGCATCTACCTTGTCAAGCCCCTGAAGAATCTTATGCTTTCAATAAGCCATTGCTCAATCTTCTAAAATTCAATGAGTACAGGCACAACCTACTTAATCCCTCCTGCTAGCATCTTTTGTTCATAAAAGAAAACTTTACAGAAGGAGCCAACACTAACCTGCATCAATTTTTAAATCCACATTTCATAAAATGTAAAAATTATACATGTTTTATGACACTCGATAGATTGGTTAGTCAGCTGAAGATGTTGGAATAAGGATTTTGACTCACAATACAGAGTCAAAGATTAGAGGGGAGATGAGGAGAATATTATTTACATAATAAAATGCAATGCTGTGGAATATACTGCCTGAAAGGATAGTGGAAGCTGACTCTATAGTAACTTTCAAAAATGAATTGAATGAAACCTGAAAAACAAAAAAAAACTGGTTAATGAGATATAGAGAAGAATGGAATGAATTAGACAAATTCAAAGAGCCAGAAATGTCAAAGGCCAAATGGTCTCTGTGTCTTTTATGATAGAGTCAAAGCAAGACACCTGCCCACCTCTCGCATCAATGCCTCCCATCCAAGCACTGCTTTTATGCCTGACAGCAATTTATATCTGCATTTGCCAAACCAGTATACAGCTTTCTTTTGTTGAGTATTCCTAATGTGTTCGTAGAAAACAGTGCTCTGTGATAAACAACATAAAAGTGCTAAATTAAAATCACTTTCCCTAAGCAATCATTTAATAATTGTAGGTTCTGTTCCTAACCTGTAATTTTTAACTGTAAAATGCTGCTGGTTGCTTTGAACCTAACAAAATAGAATGCCATCATCAATTCTTCTTTCTGCTCTTTTTTAAAATAAATGAGAATGGTTTAGATAGTGAGGTGTAGAGCTGGATGAACACAGCAGGCCAAGCAGCATCAGAGGAGCAGGAAGGCTGATGTTTCGGGTCTTCAGAAAAA